>NC_061812.1:3549105-3631605 GCF_021462225.1 Girardinichthys multiradiatus | reverse complement strand
GTGTTGTTGGACAGAAAAGGACTGGGTCCAGAAAGAAAGCAGAGGAACCGCCGGTCCAGCTGAACCCCACTGACAGCAGAGGAAACAGCAGCAAAGAAACTGTCTTCAAATTAAAAGCAGAGCTGAAGGTTTATAACTCCTGCAGATTTAATAGAGAATAAATAATTTGGCAAATTTATGAAATTATGACAAAAGATCAAAGAAAACCCTGACTAATCTCAGGGCTAATTAATAAAGGCTTCAACGATGTATTTAAATATTTTAACTAAATGTTCAAAATGTAAGAAGCAGTCCACACAAACACTAGTCCCAATAACCTGTTGCTACCTGTAATAACCCAGCGAGCTCCAGGTCTTAGTGGCTGAAGAACCGAGGAACTCTTCAAAACTGCAAGAAGAACATCCTAATGGTGTCAGGAAGGATTCATGTTGGAGGTTCTTTATTAGAAAAACAAGCAGATGTTTGAAGGCACTGAGACATACTAGAAAATTTCAGCTGGATGATTCATTTCCAAAAGATTCACACGAGGACCAAAGGCAAAGGTTCTGGACCTGATCTGAGAAGAGGGAGAACCACGCCGCCATTGTTCTGAAGGATCCCAGGTTAGTTGTTCTGGAAACACAGCAAGACATGAAATAAATAGCAGTGGTAAATGTACTTGTGTAGCGCTTTCATCCACACGCTGACAGTGGTGAGCTACACAGAAGTCACGGCTGCCCTGGGACAGACTGACAGAAGTGGAGCTGCCATACAATCAGCGCCATCGGGCCCTCTGACCACCATCAGTGGGCAAGGCAGGTGAAGTGTCTTGCCCAAGGACACAGCAACTGAGACAGACATAGCGAAGGCTCGAAATGTCAACCCACCAGTACTGGGAAGCTGGCATGGAACCAGTTAGAACAGAACATTTTAGCTCTCCGCACCATACGTCTGAATTACAGCCTGAACATATGGTCAACAGAACCACTGCATGAGCCTTTTCCTTTCCCCGTCATCAGGACTGTGTGTGTGTGTGTGTGTGTGTGTGTGTGTGTGTGTGTGTGTGTGTGTGTGTGTGTGTGTGTGTGTGTGTGTGTGTGTGTTTAAATCCCAAAGCTAACATCCGTAGTTGGTATAGATCCCAGCTGATAGAGCCGGAGCCCACTCTGATGGCATCATAATCCAGAGACAGGAAGTCAGTGGGTCAGTTAGACCCACCCACCCACCCACCCACACACACACACACACACACACACACACACACACGCACAGCTGACAAAGAGGGAAAGCATGTGCTTACTGCACTGGTCTCTTAAAGTTCTGGAAAAGTAAGACTTCCTGAGTTTGTGGAGGGAGAAATCAACCAGAACCTCCACCAAAATGGACTCTGTGCACACAGAACCAACACCAGCGGCCATCAGCTGGCCTTAGGGAACACTCTGGTAGATGTGCAGCATAAAAGTTTGGAGGAGGAACGAAGCTGCACCTTTAAACTGAATTCATTTTTTAACAATATAATTCAGTCCTATCAGTTTAAAACTCATATTTTCTGTTAACTTTGATTTAAATTTCAAATCCATGTCTGTCTGCAGCCGTCTGGGGGGGAAGAAGGAGGAAGCCCTGCATTTAAAGTTATATTTCAGGATTAAAGTCTGGCTAGCAGTTTAAATAAGGAAACCTCTGGATTATCTGATCCCCACATCACTCACAATTCAAAAAGAGGCAAACATATTGGACTAAAACTTCCATGATGCTGTTTGGGAATACTGGGAATGTTATGTTTTCTGCTACTAAGAGGGATTTCTGCAGAACCGTTAAAACACACCTCTAGTCCTGTGAATGAGGACAGGAGTGATGGAGAGAGAGCATCATAGCAACAGAAACCTCCCAGAGATCCCAGCGTAACTGGCCAGAAGCTTCCAGGAAAGTCTGAACAGAAACATCTCATCTTATCTGTTTCAACACACTTCCAGTAAATCCTTGAGCTTCTGCTGGAAATATTTATGAGTAGGAAACTCTTCACGAAAACCATCAAAATGTGTCTCCCCTGAAGAACGTTGGAAAAAAATATTTAGAGGAGATTTAAGTTGTTAGATCATCAAAACCATCCAGCTTCTCACCCTTGAAAGGGATCACTTCCTGCCCTCATCTCAAGCGTTTCCAAGGAAAGTCCTGAAACATTCCAATTATTTCAGGATGGGAAGTGATTTAATATTTTCCAAATAGTAGCGGGAATAAGGTTATGCCGATTTTATTTCAAAAAAGCAATAAATATAATGTTTAAACTAATTGCAAATATTCCTCAGCAATAAATCCTCTCCAGCAGCAGAAATAAATGGTTCAACATCCTGTAGCGACACAGCAGAAGAGGCAGAAAGGTCCAATCATAAGCCGGTAAACGTTTCCAGCATTCATCATTTTGGCTGAACTTAGCAGACAGAAATCCTCTCAAACTTTCCCTGACCTCCCCTGTGGGTGTGACAGAACATTTTCTGATGAAGTGAGCTGAAGGTTCCCATAAACTGGGTTCAGGAGGGGTTTCCAAGCAGCCAGATAAGGTTGTGTGCTGATGGGTGGGACACCATATGGGGGTGTTGGATAAAAAAAAGGATTTGGTGGAATCTGTTATGATATGCATGACTCACACCAAGCAAATAATAAATCAGAACCTAAAATGCATCAGGTTAGGTAACGCACAGCAGGGCCCAGAAGAAGTTACCATGATGTCAGGCTAGGTGACACGCAGGTGACCATGAACCCATTCAAGCTCTGGGTAAATGCTTAGAAGAAATCAATGCATGGATGGGCCAACATTTTCTTCAGCTGAATCAAAACAAAACTCAAGTAATAATCTTTGGACCAAAGGAAGAGCGTTTAAAAGTTAGCACACAGCTTCAGTTAATACAGCTAGAAACCACCAGTCAGACTGGAAACCTGGGTGTAGTGATGGACTCAGACCTGAACCTTCAGAGGAACATAAAGACAGTAACAAGGTTGACCTTCTATCACCTAAAGAACATCTCCAGGATTAAAGGACTAATGTCTCAGCAGGACCTTGAAAAACTAATTTATGCGTTCATCTTTAGTAGAATTGATTACTGCAACGGTGTCTTCACAGGTCTGCCTAAAAAGTGGATCAGACAGCTGCAGTTGATCCAGAACGCTGCTGCCTGCGTCCTCACTAGAACTAAGAAAGTGGAGAACATCGGCCCGGTTCTAAAGTCCCTACACTGGCTCCCTGTAGCTCAGAGAATAGACTTAAAATACTTCTGTTAGTCTATAAATCACTGAATGGCTTAGCACCAAAATACATTACAGACTTGTTGTCAGTGTATCAACCACCCAGACCTCTCAGGTCTTCTGGCTCAAATCTACTCTGCAGAACCAGAACCAGAACCAAACATGGAGAAGCAGCTTTTAGTTCTTATTCTCCACTAATCTGGAATAAACTGCCAGAAAACTGTAAAAGTGCCGAAACCCTAAGTTGCTTTAAATCAAGATTAAAAACGTATTTGTTTAGAGTGGCCTTTGACTGGGCCATCTAAACATTATTAGTTAAGTTTTCAGTCCAACTTTCATTTCATTTTCTTATACATCATTTTAACATTCATTTTTCATTTTTAATTATCATCTTCATTATTAATTTTTATTCTCTTTAATGATGTGTTTGTCAATTATTTAATTACCTTTAAGACACTGTAATGTACTTCTATTATTTATCTTTTCATTTTTTCGTGTACAGTTACTGAAATATGTTATATAAATAAATGTTTTTATACCTGTAAATTATTTTCCTTCTACTGACTAATTCTGGACCAATTTCTGTTAGTCTGTCCCATAAAATCCCAGTAAAATACACTGAAGTTTGTGGCTGTAAGGCTACGAATCCTGTAGGAATAAAGAGGATAATAATAATAATAATCATCATCTTTATTGGTTATTGCACATGTACATTACAACAACAAAATTTGTCCTCTACATTTAACCCATCCCTTACAGGGAGCAGTTGCCTGGATGTAAGTCCTGTCTTTCAGAGGCTCAGAGGACATCTTGACTCCACAGGAAGAGGTAGGGAGTCCACCCCCCTCCCGACTGAATCCTGACCCGGTGATGCCGAAGATGGTTCTGGAAGATTTGATCATCCTTTAGTCTGCAGTGTGTTCTGTGTTCTCCTACGTCAGAATTAATCAGGTTATCTGGATCCAGATTAGATGCACAGAACCAGATCACCTGTTGTAGCGAGATGAAAATCAGGTCTGCTGCTGGCCATGTGGTCAGCTTGGACGCAGCTGCTTGTCGTCACGTTGTACGATGACCCGATGTCTTCCAGGTAAGCAGACACGACGTTTGTCTGAGGGAGCTGCTGAGGCTCACAAAGGAAACCCAAAGATGACATCAGAAATATTTAGAAATAAAAAAATATAAACATACAGCTGTCCTGGCTGACCTGACCTTCTTTAACTCTTAGGAAAACTTCACCATGATGGCTCAGAGCAATAAAACACACATGTGGAAACCAGTTGCACAACACCAAGAAATCCCTGCAACAAAGTGCTTGGATTTGCACCAAACACCTTCTTGCTGAGGTTTTGGCTGAATGTTCTGCCCCGTTCCACTAAATCCTCTGGAGCTTTTCAGGAGAACGTAATACCTCTTCACTGGGAGTTCTGACCCAGCGGCTGAGACAGCCCATCAGGACCCTGCTGAAGTCTTTCTGCTCCCTTGAGGAGCTCCCAGCTCAAAGAATGATTGTCTGCTGAATTTCACAGGCACATTACTGCACCCCAGTACACGAATAATTGTTTTTCCAGTATGCCAGTATTTTCCCTGGAATGGGAGGCTGGACTGGGAGGCCGGACTGGGAAACCTGCATGGTTGCAGCACTGACACAGAAACAGGAAGTTTCACAAGCAGCTTTAATCTCATTCAGACCCTCTGGTTTCTCTCATGTCTTTGCTATTAAATGAATAAGACAACAGTAATGACTAGCATCTCTTTGACTGATATCGCCATCTAGTGGCAGCTTCTGATTATGAAACCTAAAAATCCTTACAGTCCTTCAGCCAGAAGCAGTTTCTGCTGGGATGAATCCTAATTTTACCCGTTGTCCCTCATTTTAGGTCTTAACCGGCCGTCCCTGTGGGACAGGGTGTCCCAGCTGTCTCTGTGTGGGACTGGGAGGCTTAAAGAGACAGATCTCACAGGGGGACAAAGCTGTAGGAGCTGCGCTCACAGACCGACTCAAATCTAAATATTTAAGGTTTTTACTGGGACAGTAACCACGGTGATGCCTCTGCACTGTTTAGGCAACAGGTTCAGTTAATTATTATCTATTAGAACAGAATGAAAAGCAATAAGTTAACTTTATTCTGTGCATCATATAAAAACAAAATTGTTTTTCAGAAATCCACCGTTTCATCCTGAGTGCATAATAAGACAAATAAGCAACTGAAAACGTAGGAGGTTAAGACTGGGCTAAAGAACATAAATACTAAAAATATAACAAAAATAAGATATGTACACTCTACATCCACATACCAGAGATCAGATATTTCTCAGTTTAAACTGTTTTATCATATCAATAATCATAAAAACGCAGTTTGATGGATAAAAAGTTTTTCAACAAACTAAAAATGTTTAACATTTCAAAAACAAGGAGGGTGGTCTGGTGGGACATGCGCTAAAGAATCAGGGTTAGACTCATAACCTAAAGGTATCTGTCATCGCATTCATGTCATGGGGAGAAATACCGACAGATTGTTCAAATGAAAACTGTCCCCAGGGGCCACAACACAACAGCTTGAACTTGACTGAATGTGCCCAGACTGGTGCAGTCACATCCATGATGAAGGCCCTACTAACTACAGGTCCTTCTCAAAATATTAGCATATTGTGATAAAGTTCATTATTTTCCATAATGTCATGATGAAAATTTAACATTCATATATTTTAGATTCATTGCACACTAACTGAAATATTTCAGGTCTTTTATTGTCTTAATACGGATGATTTTGGCATACAGCTCATGAAAACCCAAAATTCCTATCTCACAAAATTAGCATATTTCATCCGACCAATAAAAGAAAAGTGTTTTTAATACAAAAAACGTCAACCTTCAAATAATCATGTACAGTTATGCACTCAATACTTGGTCGGGAATCCTTTGGCAGAAATGACTGCTTCAATGCGGCGTGGCATGGAGGCAATCAGCCTGTGGCACTGCTGAGGTCTTATGGAGGCCCAGGATGCTTCGATAGCGGCCTTTAGCTCATCCAGAGTGTTGGGTCTTGAGTCTCTCAACGTTCTCTTCACAATATCCCACAGATTCTCTATGGGGTTCAGGTCAGGAGAGTTGGCAGGCCAATTGAGCACAGTGATACCATGGTCAGTAAACCATTTACCAGTGGTTTTGGCACTGTGAGCAGGTGCCAGGTCGTGCTGAAAAATGAAATCTTCATCTCCATAAAGCTTTTCAGCAGATGGAAGCATGAAGTGCTCCAAAATCTCCTGATAGCTAGCTGCATTGACCCTGTCCTTGATAAAACACAGTGGACCAACACCAGCAGCTGACACGGCACCATAGACCATCACTGACTGTGGGTACTTGACACTGGACTTCTGGCATTTTGGCATTTCCTTCTCCCCAGTCTTCCTCCAGACTCTGGCACCTTGATTTCCGAATGACATGCAGAATTTGCTTTCATCTGAAAAAAGTACTTTGGACCACTGAGCAACAGTCCAGTGCTGCTTCTCTATAGCCCAGGTCAGGTGCTTCTGCCGCTGTTTCTGGTTCAAAAGTGGCTTGACCTGGGGAATGCGGCACCTGTAGCCCATTTCCAGCACACGCCTGTGCACGGTGGCTCTGGATGTTTCTACTCCAGACTCAGTCCACTGCTTCTGCAGGTCCCCCAAGGTCTGGAATCGGCCCTTCTCCACAATCTTCCTCAGGGTCCGGTCACCTCTTCTCGTTGTGCAGCGTTTTCTGCCACACTTTTTCCTTCCCACAGACTTCCCACTGAGGTGCCTTGATACAGCACTCTGGGAACAGCCTATTCGTTCAGAAATTTCTTTCTGTGTCTTACCCTCTTGCTTGAGGGTGTCAATAGTGGCCTTCTGGACAGCAGTCAGGTCGGCAGTCTTACCCATGATTGGGGTTTTGAGTGATGAACCAGGCTGGGAGTTTTAAAGGCCTCAGGAATCTTTTGCAGGTGTTTAGAGTTAACTCGTTGATTCAGATGATTAGGTTCATAGCTCGTTTAGAGACCCTTTTAATGATATGCTAATTTTGTGAGATAGGAATTTTGGGTTTTCATGAGCTGTATGCCAAAATCATCCGTATTAAGACAATAAAAGACCTGAAATATTTCAGTTAGTGTGCAATGAATCTAAAATATATGAATGTTAAATTTTCATCATGACATTATGGAAAATAATGAACTTTATCACAATATGCTAATATTTTGAGAAGGACCTGTATATTAAACTCAGGAGCCAGGCCCAGAGAGCCAACCTTTCTGGAAAGCAATGAAATGCCACAGCTGCTCCGGATCTGGTTCACTACTTGAAACTCGAGTCTCCAGTCTGCTGGTACCAGGTCTGCTCCGTCGCTCAGGGCTCCTGGTGTACGAGCTGCTTTCACTGACTGCACATTTAAACTGCTCCATCAGTCTGGGGTCCAGCATGCACAGGCCGACGGACCTGGGTCACCCTGGAGCGCCACAGAGGAACGGTCTGCCTCTCAGCCAACGGAGACGCCGTCGCAGAGCCAGATTAAAGCATTAATGAAGAAATCATTACAAATTTAATCAGGTTATTTTATTAGAATTAGATTAAAATGTGAGAGAAGGTCTGAAGCGTTTAATGTGAAAGGAGATAAAATACTTGAGAAACTTCGACGTCTTTATTCATTTTTATATAAAAACCAGAAGAAGGACCATCTGCAGCTTCCTTATTCAACATTTATTTCATCACTTTGAAAACAATTAAAATATAAATACACACCTCACACACACACACACACCTCACCCACACACACACACCCACACACACACACACACACACACACACACACACACACACACACACACACCCACACACACCTCACCCACACACACACCCCCACACACACCTCACACACACACACCTCACACACACACACCCACACACACACCCCCACACACACCTCACACACACACACCCACACACACCTCACCCACACACACACCCCCACACACACCTCACACACACACACCTCACACACACACACCCACACACACACACACCCACACACACCTCACCCACACACACACCCCCACACACACCTCACACACACACACCTCACACACACACACCCACACACACACACACACCCACACACACACACACACACACCCACACACACCTCACACACACACACACACCTCACACACACCCACACACACACACACACACACCCACACACACACCCACACCCACACACCTCACACACACACACCTCACACACACACACCCACACACCCACACCCACACACACCCACACCCACACACCTCACACACACACACCTCACCCACACACACACACCTGATTTAAATGTTCAGATGTGCAGCAACAAACCTTTGACAACTGATTCATCAGAAACCATCATTCGGATCTCAGAGGACTTGAACACCGACAGACGGAACGTGTTCTGTCTACGGTGGGAATACTGGGCTATGTGCCGGAACCGGACACACTGATGGGCGCTCCGGTCCCACATTCACGAGCAATCTGTGTTTTTATACATCATCATCATCATCATCATCATCATAGAAATGATTCATTGCACATTTCTGGCTATTATAAAGATCATGACCACTGGGGTCAAAGTTCAGACTCAACCCCTCCAGTTTGGACTCTAATGAAAAACTGAACTGAATCAAGTGAAGTTTGGATCAATCATTCCAGAACCGAGTGATTTAAAGAAGCCTCCAGGATCCAGATGTTAGACAGCTGTTTCTGTTTCTCGACCTGTAGAAATGACCTAAAGCTCTGAATACTGTGACTCGTTAAAACGGCTGCAGGGAAAAAAGGAAAATTACTTCAGAGCAGCAGAACCTTCTGGACTCCACCTCCAGAACCAACATGAACACAGAGTTTGGATGAGAGCAACACGTTTAATCATGAAGCTTTAATAATCCACCCACAGATGTCATTTACCAGCAGTCTTATTGGGCTCATTAATGCTGTTAATGGAAACTAACCTGACCAGAACCTCCCATTGCAACCAAAGGTTCTTCAACATATGTTCTCCAAGTTCTTCAGGGATAGCACTGAGTGTCTGCAGGTTACAGATCTAAAGTAAAACCCAGAGACACTTACTGGTCAGAACAATGCAGTGGATGTATGTGGAGACTATCTGGAGTGATTTTACACTGCATGACCCGATAGAAGAGGCTGCAGAACCTTTCCAGCTTCATTTTCCTGTTTCCTGATCTTCAGCAGCTTGGTGTTTAGGAGATACCTGAATATCTCCTAAACGTCCGTCTGCATCCAACCAGCGTGCAGCAACTGAATCTTTTTTTTAAAAAAAATCAGATTTCCTGTTGCTAAAACATGAAGGAGGTTCTGCATCCAGCGGGTTGGAACCGGTTCTGTTTGATTCTGTTCTAAGCAGCAACGCTTTGAGGAAACTCTGAGAGGCATCATGACTGCAGCTGAAGAGATGTTAAATCCAGCGTGGGCCGGAAAGCGTAAACAAAATATGTTTCAGCCAGCTGACCAGCAGTGCTCAGCTACAGGTGAAGGAGCTGAAAGTTGGATTTTTATCCATTGAGTTACATTCAGCTCTAAAGACAAGTGAAAGTTTCACTAATGACGAACTGGGCTTTAAATAAACCCGGAATCACGGCAGAATAATCCAATCCAGGTTTGGTTCTCCAAGTGCCGCAGCTTTAAACAGAACCCCATCTAAGGTGGTCCTCATCCAAAAATATCTCAAATAGTCCTTTTAATGTTTTCTCACCTAGACTGAAGGTTTCCCAGAACATAGGAAGTCAGCTCAGATTTGATCGGCCCATAAACAGTCGAGATCTGGGCCACTCCAGAAGCTTAATGTTGGCCTGCTTTATCCAAAACCAGCTCTGATGGGTGTTTAGGATCATTGTTCTGTTGAAACACCCAGCTGCATCTGGGTTTCAATCCTCTGACCCAAACTGTCCCCATCAGATGAAAACAAGCTGGTTCGGATGTCCAGGAACAGCTCTGGGACCACCCAGGCTTGAGCAGATCCTGAACTGGAAACTGGAACATGGACGTCACGTCAGTTTAGCATCACCGGGGACTGAGAAGGTGCCGACCAAGAAAGAAAGAAGCTCCTTCTCTTATATCAACACCTGGGTCCACCTCATGCTGGACTGGGCTCTGCAGCTGTCCACATGGACTTGCCAAATGTCTCCTGGAGAGAAGCTTGGTGGTCAAATGAGACAAAGACTCAGCTGTCTGGTCACAAGGACAACAAGTATGTTTGCATGAGTCAACTGGACCAGCTGTCAAGCATGGTGGTGGCTGCATCATGATGTGGGCCAGAAACGCTGCCACATAAACAGATGGGGGCATTTTAGTGCTGATTTGAGCAGATGAAGACCTGTTGACAGATCCTGTGGAGATCCACATGGAGACCTTCTGGTTCTACAGGGAGGACGGACGTTAAAGCGGGTCTCTGATGTGTCTTAATGCTCCTGCAGAGAACAGATCAATGCTGAGCTGCAGAGGAAAACAATCTTAACTGAAAGGTTGAACTATTCAAGGCCAGTTTGTTTTGATGGGATTTGCTGCAGATATAGAATATTGATTAAATCAGACCAGACTCATCATAGTCTAGATTAGAGAAGCTGGATTAAATTATCTCTATTTAAAAATGTTCATCAAGGTAAAATGAGGTAAGTGACTCAGTCCTCGACTCTGCTGCTCCTCACATCTTCTACCAAACTTCTGAATGTAGTGATTGAGTGACCAGTGCTGAAGCATGGATGGAGGACATCCTTTTCCTCCCTGCTCCAAACTTTCAGAGAACGGTGTCCTCCCATCTGCTCCACAGCTGAAGTCCAGGTCTGTGTCCTCCCTCCTGTTGCCAGCAAGTCTAAGAGTGGAGAGGAAAATCCAAAGAGCTCCACCACTTTCTCCAACAACAGGGACACAGAGGAACTTCTGTTGATTTCTCTCTCGGTTTATTTTAGGTCAAAGCTATGGAGAGAAGGCAAAGTTCTTCCTCCTGCTCCCAAACTCGCCTTCTCGCTGCCCGTTTCTGTCCTCTGGTTTCTCAGCGTCTCGGTCTGCGTTGCCAGCAGGGGGCGACGCTGTTAGGACGCCTTGCCCAGCTCTATCTTCTTCTGGATGGCCTGTGCCGAGTGGTAGATGAGCGAGTCGATCAGTCCTGCCACTTAATGAGACACGACACGGTCAGTGAGCTTCGCTGCACCTCCTTTATCATCCGAATGAACTCGAATATAAAAGACTGACCTGTAAATACGCCTCCAATGATGGCGCAAACCCCTGTCAGGAAGTGTGTGAATGATCTGAACAAAGAAAGACGAGTCATTAATCATTTACAGGTCTTTCTCAAAATATTAGCATATTGTGATAAAGTTCATTATTTTCCATAATGTAATGATGAAAATGTAACATTCATATATTTTAGATTCATTGCACACTAACTGAAATATTTCAGGTCTTTTATTGTCTTAATACGGATGATTTTGGCGTACAGCTCATGAAAACCCAAAATTCCTATCTCACAAAATTAGCATATCATTAAAAGGGTCTCTAAACGAGCTATGAACCTAATCATCTGAATCAACGAGTTAACTCTAAACACCTGCAAAAGATTCCTGAGGCCTTTAAAACTCCCAGCCTGGTTCATCACTCAAAACCCCAATCATGGGTAAGACTGCCGACCTGACTGCTGTCCAGAAGGCCACTATTGACACCCTCAAGCAAGAGGGTAAGACACAGAAAGACATTTCTGAACGAATAGGCTGTTCCCAGAGTGCTGTATCAAGGCACCTCAGTGGAAAGTCTGTGGGAAGGAAAAAGTGTGGCAGAAAACGCTGCACAACGAGAAGAGGTGACCGGACCCTGAGGAAGATTGTGGAGAAGGGCCGATTCCAGACCTTGGGGGACCTACGGAAGCAGTGGACTGAGTCTGGAGTAGAAACATCCAGAGCCACCGTGCACAGGCGTGTGCAGGAAATGGGCTACAGGTGCCGCATTCCCCAGGTCAAGCCACTTTTGAACCAGAAACAGCGGCAGAAGCGCCTGACCTGGGCTACAGAGAAGCAGCACTGGACTGTTGCTCAGTGGTCCAAAGTACTTTTTTTGGATGAAAGCAAATTCTGCATGTCATTCAGAAATCAAGGTGCCAGAGTCTGGAGGAAGACTGGGGAGAAGGAAATGCCAAAATGCCAGAAGTCCAGTGTCAAGTACCCACAGTCAGTGATGGTCTGGGGTGCCGTGTCAGCTGCTGGTGTTGGTCCACTGTGTTTTATCAAGGGCAGGGTCAATGCAGCTAGCTATCAGGAGATTTTGGAGCAATTCATGCTTCCATCTGCTGAAAAGCTTTATGGAGATGAAGATTTCATTTTTCAGCACGACCTGGCACCTGCTCACAGTGCCAAAACCACTGGTAAATGGTTTACTGACCATGGTATCACTGTGCTCAATTGGCCTGCCAACTCTCCTGACCTGAACCCCATAGAGAATCTGTGGGATATTGTGAAGAGAACGTTGAGAGACTCAAGACCCAACACTCTGGATGAGCTAAAGGCCGCTATCGAAGCATCCTGGGCCTCCATAAGACCTCAGCAGTGCCACAGGCTGATTGCCTCCATGCCACGCTGCATTGAAGCAGTCATTTCTGCCAAAGGATTCCCGACCAAGTATTGAGTGCATAACTGTACATGATTATTTGAAGGTTTATGTTTTTTGTATTAAAAACACTTTTCTTTTATTGGTCGGATGAAATATGCTAATTTTGTGAGATAGGAATTTTGGGTTTTCATGAGCTGTATGCCAAAATCATCCGTATTAAGACAATAAAAGACCTGAAATATTTCAGTTAGTGTGCAATGAATCTAAAATATATGAATGTTAAATTTTCATCATGACATTATGGAAAATAATGAACTTTATCACAATATGCTAATATTTTGAGAAGGACCTGTATATTGGAAGGAAAATGTATTTATTTCAGGTCTGAATTTAATTATTGTCTCATTTTCATGTTTATCTAATTTCCTGTCACACGATGCTGGGATGAAGTTTATTATCAGGCCTACAAACTGTGACCAACCGTTCCCATTACACAGTAACCTATGCTCCATTTCTACTGGCTCTATTAAGGCGGTGCGGTTCTGCTCCACTCGGTCTCTCTCTACTCGGTACAGAACCAGTTGTGTTTCCGCTGAGCCACTGACGACTGGAGCTATGGTGGCTGAAGCCGTCAGTGTAGCGCTGTGCTGATTTTAACGTTTGCCTGAAGAAGTTCACATTTTGGGCTTTATGAGGAGGTTCTTGTCTCATCCATGGCGATAACGAGGACCGGGACTTTAAAGCCCAGTTAGTTAAATGTCAGAACCAAACATGCTGTTTCATGGTGGTTTGTTTTGTGTTTTGGGGGAAATGTTTGTGCATCTGAACAGGTTTAGGGTCTTATTAAATACAGCGCCCCCTACCTGTGTGTAATTCAGAAAGCTGATGTGTCCTGTTTCTTTTGGTTTGATTTGATTAGTAAATACTAAAATTATATTTGGGTTTGACCCACTCTGGCCATTGTGGTCCTTAATATTATTGTAGTTGCTCTTAGTTTTATTATCTTCTGCCTGCACTGCCTCTTGGAAAACCTTCTCATTCCTCCTGGTCCCACGGCCAATCAGTGGACAGCAGTCTGTTCTGTAGGTACCGGTAAGGAAAAAACTGTAATAGAAAAGATTGAAAAGCGGGCCAAGTGGAGCAGAGACGGGCCGAATAGAACCCAGTGGAAAAGGTGCATATCAGAGAATTCAAACAGATTCAGACCCACTTTCTGTGACTGATCAACACAAAGTAGAGAATATTTTTCAAGTAGAAGAAAAATTGTCTAAAACCTGTGGGGTTCGTTTCTATTTAGATCAAAGCAGATTTCATGAGATAGAATGGCCTAGTCAAAGTCCAGACCTAAATAAAACTGACACTCTATGGTAAGACTTGAAGATTGATGATTACACACAATCTTCATCCAAGCTGACTGAGCTGGAGCTGTTTCACAAACAAGAATGGATCAAAATAATCAATCTGTAGACGTTCAAAGCTAGAGACAAACCCCAAAGACCTGCAGCCAAAGGTGCTTCTACAAAGTTCTGACTGGGGGCTGAATATAAATGTAGGGCACTTAACAATAACGCATGTCACATAAAATCCCAGTAAAATACATTAAAGTTTCTGGTTTCAATGTTTTCAAATATGAAAAACAGTGAATAAGATTCTGGTTGGAAACGTGTTTTCAGCTATGAAAAGGAAACAGTCTGAGGGTCACTGCCATGAACTTACCTGTGTTTTTCTGTGAATTTCACCATCATGGGTGACAGCTCATACAGAACAAAGACGCCGGGCAGACCCTGATCTCCTATTAAACCATTGGCAACTTTCTCATGCCTGGTGACGGAAAACTGGTTCGTTTTTACCACCTGGAAGTAAAATATATATTAAAAGAAACCAGTACATGTAAAAAACATTCATATGAGCTGCTTGAAGTCTAGCGGTAATAGAGTATAGTACAGTAACCAGAGCAGTGAAAGCAGACAAGCCTATATTCTATTCATTTCAAACTGATCCTTTACTTTAGGAAAATTTAAACACAGGGCTAAATGTAACTCACCTCGCCGTCTGTTTTTACGTAGATGGTCGGAACAATTTTCACAAAATACTGGTACATCATCGATGCTGTGAAGAAGAAAGGTGGTCAATTAAAGTGTGACCGTCAATAGATTTTAAAACCTTTAATTGAAAAACCCAGAAGCTTAAAACTCCTTATGGTTCTGTGCAAAAGTCTTCCTCCACAATCTGCTTCTAACAAGCTTTATTCCTCATTTCTAAAAGGAGGTTTGGAGCAACAGGACGATTTTTACTCAACTCTGCACTTCTCATTAAAAGATGATTGTCCTGAAGTGTGAGAAGACCAGTGGAGAAGAAACAAATCTAATCTTTTAAGACATGATGCAGGATCAGAGAGAAGCATCGGCCTTCAGCTAATTTAAAATAAAATCTCTATGGATCCATTTTTGGGATGTAAAAGTTCTACTTTATGGGTTGTCCTTGATTTATGTAGATACAACTAAATAAATTGAAGCAAAGTACGATTGTTTGACTGGCTGCAGGCAACAATTTAAATGTATCTTTATTGTAAACATAAAATACTGGATTTGATACATTTATGCCTCATTTTATTCCATGGTGCTGTTGAATTGAAAAAGGAGAACTTGAGGGAAATTATGGCTCATGATAATTTCTAATGAAACCTCATTAGAAATATAAACATAAAAACACTTTTTGTCTTGTAAGTATATTAAAGTTAAAGCCACACTCATAAAAAGTCAAATTAAAGTTAATTATTCTAGGAACAGTCCAGTTATTTAAGATGGATTAAACCTTGAACCTGCAGCTACAAATATAGAAAATATTAAACTGAGCCACAAGGGGCGCTGTTTATTTTTGCCATAATTTGCTCCCCACGTCTTTCTTCTTGTTCCTGTTTCCGGTTATGGAAGTCTGCTAAAAAGACATTTCAACACACCTGCGCTCGAAAATAGGAGGTATTCAAGTGGAGAGAAAAGGCAGCGATCTAAGAGTAAAATAAGAGAAGGTAAGGCTACTTTTATCCGGAGTTCTCAGGGTTTGTGGAGAAAACTGGCGGCGTGAAGGTGAACTCTTATCTATCAAGGCCACAGCTGACGTTAGCGTGGTAAGCTAGCACAACAACCCGCGGGGAGGTTGGAGTAAGACGGGCCAGTTCAGCCTCAGAGGGGGATAAAACAGATCAACACGCAGCTGCTCAGCGTTTGGTTGCGAGTTCAAATCCGCAGACAGCTAATGTGTTAGCACCGGGTGCTAGCACGGAGGTTAAGCGCCTGATTAGGTTTAAACGAGCCGAAGATACAGACGCTACAGCGGCCAACCGTTGCATCATCTACTCGGGGTGTAAATAGAGACTGACTGAAGAAATAAAAACACTAACCGTTCAGAGGCCCGTAGAAGAAATATAATTTGACATTTCTATTTGGAATTAACTAGTATTAAATTAAATATAAGCTGTTGAAAAATTATATTGGAAAGAGGCTGATAAGGACGTAATTGGGCCCCCATGCAGAGCTGATGTACATGATGTGATTGGCAAGGAGCCGATGCATCAAGAACGGCATCATAGGGCCGAGGTCACGACCCCACGAGTGGAGCTACGGTGATTTAAGGCAGTTTCCTGAGTGTCTGACAGTGGGTTTATCTGCTAAACTAAACATTGTTTGGATAAACCACAGATTTCAGGTGAAAGAGCGATAAAGGAACTTTGAAATAAGGCAAAGATTACATGTGTTGTGTAAGTTAAAGGTCTGGTCTGGACAGCGACATAGTTTCAAAAGCTATGGTAGTTTCTATTAATTTAACATTTAAACTTGTGAACAGTTTTGAGTCAAAGTCAAGGAAAATTAATTACAAACCCTTTTTAGATATAGCCACAAAACTGTTTAACCATCTTTACATATTTGGCCTTTGCAGTTACTACAATAAAGTCTGTTATTTGACTTATAACAGCAGTTTTATTCAGCCAGTGGGTGACGTTTGTTACTTTGGTGCAGCAGTAGGCAATTTATTTCCCCAAAAAGCAACATGGCTGACTCTGATCATTGTTGATGGCTGGATTTTTGGCTTAACCTAATGATTCCAAAAGCTACATTTTATAATAAACTCTTTATTTGCATTAGAGGTTTAAACAATAAAGCGAGAAATCCCACACAGACGTCAGAAACTGTACATTATATTGCTCCAAGTAATTTACATAATTATTTCACAGAAAGTTTATTTCGATGGTAATTAAAGTAGTTTTGTTTGTAGGTCTCTCTAACAGAGGGAATTCATTGATTTCCTGCCATTCACCTCCAACAATGACATGTTCCAGATTAACATTTTATACTGGTTCCTGTTCTCCTCAATCACATCACAAAGCAGGATTAAACTGCTTTGTGATGTGAAACCAACGGAAGACTTTCTGTATTTGAAGCTTATTTTCCAACTGTTCAGTTAAATGTGCTGCAGAGAACCAGGCTGTGATTCAGTTCAGGGTAAAAACATCAACAGTAGTTGTAGAAACGGAAGGAAAATTAAAGGATTTTCATGCATTATAAAAGGGAGCCTCATTGTTTTAAGGTCATTTGAAGCCTCTGATCAACAGGTTGTAATCTCTGTGATCAAACCGATTAAAAAAAAACTTTATGACAAACTACTTTCCTGAGACTCTCTGGAAAAACTGCACCATTCTTCACCTTTGCCCTTATTCTTGCACCTTCACTGTAGAAGAGGAGATTGTTTTCTATCCAAATCACATCAAATGTTGCGGTTCTGTTCTTCCCAGATGCCGGTAGCTGTAGGTCCATACGGCCAGACCCAGCCAAGCTGCTTTGATCGGGTCAAAATGGGCTTCATGATGGGGTTTGCAGTAGGAATGGCTGCAGGCGCCATGTTTGGTACCTTCTCCTGTCTCAGGTGAGTTTGGACCAAGAATAAACAGGAAGTCATATTTATCCTATAATATTTTCTTCCTCCCAGCTGTTTATTATTCTGGATTGATGCTAGTTTTAGTTAAAGTTTCTGTTCCAACAAACACTAAACATATTTTCGCCAACTATGTCTGTAATTACTTAATTTGTTACCTAAAACTGACATGGAGATGATTATTCATGCTTTTATTTCCTCTCGTTTAGATTATTGTAATTCCCTTTTTACTTGCTTTAACAAATCTACAATCAGTCGTCTCCAGTTTGTCCAGAACGCTGCAGCGAGGCTTTTAACAGGAACCAACAGAAGGGCCCACATCACACCAGTTTTATCCTCTCTACATTGGCTACCTGTCAAATTTAGAATTGATTTTCAAATTTTAGTCTTGACTTTTAGAGCTTTTAATGGACAGGCCCCCCCCCCCAATATATCATTGAGATGTTGATCCCTTATTCTTCAGGTCGCACTCTTCGGTCCTCTGCCCAGAACCTTCTAAAGGTCCATAAGACCCGGTTCAAAACTCAAGGCGACCTGTCCTTCCAGGCAGTAGCCCCCAGGCTGTGGAGCGCCTTGCCCTTGTCTGTTGATTCCTTTAAAAAGCAGCTTAAGACACTTTTATTTAGACAAGCTTTTAGTTAAATGTTCTACTTCTTGATTTGTACCTGTTCTTATTGTCTTTGTACTATATTAAGCCTATATCTGTATTTATTTTATTTGCACTCTGTAAAGCACTTTGTGATTTTTAGCTGTGAAAGGTGCTGTATAAATAAAATTGACTGACTTATTTAATTTGCTCAATAATCGTCATGCAAAATTCCTGAACTTTACTGGGGGGGAAAACACTGATCTGATGGAGTTATTTACACATTTTATGATAGAAAATATAAAAAGCACCCAGATTCATAGTTTGGTCAAACTGTTATCAGAAGCTGAAGGAGGAACATCAACACCTTTCTGATTAAAGCAAACTTTCCATCAGTGATTTATCCGGCTTTATAAATGAGATTTTGCATTGCAGGATGGTTAGGCCAAAATTCAGACTTGCGGTGCAATTAGGAATCTAAACTTTTTTTGTACGCAGGATCGGCATGCGGGGCAGGGAGCTGATGGGAGGAGTTGGGAAAACCATGATGCAGAGCGGAGGGACATTCGGCACCTTCATGGCCATCGGCATGGGCATCCGCTGCTGAGGACAACCATAACCTCCTCTTTGTTCCTTAAACAACCGTACAGCCATGGGACTTCTCAAACAACCCTAATCACAGCTCTCTGCCGTCATTTTCCCGACCCAGTCTAGTTTTGTCAATAAAGGTTCTGGTTTGTCAAATGCCCTCCAGAGAGAACGTGTGTATGTTTTCTGACGCACCCATGGAACCAGAACTACTGGACCAAAATGGAGAAACTCTACATCTGTCATCCGAATAAGCCAGTTACAGTTAGATTATCTGGCTGGAGAAGTCACAAGAACCAGAACTTATTACAGAGCTTCTTCATGTTCTGGTCCAATGTGGAATGTAACGCTTTAATATGATTCAATAAATAGTATTAAATTTAAATAAATTTACAAAAACAATCTTTTAAAAAGGTCTTTTCTTGTTGTAGACTGTTGAATACAGGTCCTTCTCAAAATATTAGCATATTGTGATAAAGTTCATTATTTTCCATAATGTAATGATGAAAATTTAACATTCATATATTTTAGATTCATTGCACACTAACTGAAATATTTCAGGTCTTTTATTGTCTTAATACGGATGATTTTGGCATACAGCTCATGAAAACCCAAAATTCATATCTCACAAAATTAGCATATTTCATCCGACCAATAAAAGAAAAGTGTTTTTAATACAAAAAACGTCAACCTTCAAATAATCATGTACAGTTATGCACTCAATACTTGGTCAGGAATCCTTTTGCAGAAATGACTGCTTCAATGCGGCGTGGCATGGAGGCAATCAGCCTGTGGCACTGCTGAGGTCTTATGGAGGCCCAGGATGCTTCGATAGCGGCCTTTAGCTCATCCAGAGTGTTGGGTCTTGAGTCTCTCAACGTTCTCTTCACAATATCCCACAGATTCTCTATGGGGTTCAGGTCAGGAGAGTTGGCAGGCCAATTGAGCACAGTGATACCATGGTCAGTAAACCATTTACCAGTGGTTTTGGCACTGTGAGCAGGTGCCAGGTCGTGCTGAAAAATGAAATCTTCATCTCCATAAAGCTTTTCAGCAGATGGAAGCATGAAGTGCTCCAAAATCTCCTGATAGCTAGCTGCATTGACCCTGCCCTTGATAAAACACAGTGGACCAACACCAGCAGCTGACACGGCACCCCAGACCATCACTGACTGTGGGTACTTGACACTGGACTTCTGGCATTTTGGCATTTCCTTCTCCCCAGTCTTCCTCCAGACTCTGGCACCTTGATTTCCGAATGACATGCAGAATTTGCTTTCATCCGAAAAAAGTACTTTGGACCACTGAGCAACAGTCCAGTGCTGCTTCTCTGTAGCCCAGGTCAGGCGCTTCTGCTGCTGTTTCTGGTTCAAAAGTGGCTTGACCTGGGGAATGCGGCACCTGTAGCCCATTTCCTGCACACGCCTGTGCACGGTGGCTCTGGATGTTTCTACTCCAGACTCAGTCCACTGCTTCCGCAGGTCCCCCAAGGTCTGGAATCGGCCCTTCTCCACAATCTTCCTCAGGGTCCGGTCACCTCTTCTCGTTGTGCAGCGTTTTCTGCCACACTTTTTCCTTCCCACAGACTTCCCACTGAGGTGCCTTGATACAGCACTCTGGGAACAGCCTATTCGTTCAGAAATGTCTTTCTGTGTCTTACCCTCTTGCTTGAGGGTGTCAATAGTGGCCTTCTGGACAGCAGTCAGGTCTGCAGTCTTACCCATGATTGGGGTTTTGAGTGATGGACCAGGCTGGGAGTTTTAAAGGCCTCAGGAATCTTTTGCAGGTGTTTAGAGTTAACTCGTTGATTCAGATGATTAGGTTCATAGCTCGTTTAGAGACCCTTTTAATGATATGCTAATTTTGTGAGATAGGAATTTTGGGTTTTCATGAGCTGTATGCCAAAATCATCCGTATTAAGACAATAAAAGACCTGAAATATTTCAGTTAGTGTGCAATGAATCTAAAATATATGAATGTTACATTTTCATCATTACATTATGGAAAATAATGAACTTTATCACATTATGCTAATATTTTGAGAAGGACCTGTAGTTTGGTTGGAAAGATCTACAAAGAACCTAACTGGGATGTTACCTTGTGGCGCCGTGACGTCTGCTCCATCCAGAGGGTTAACGATGCCGGGGTAATCTTTACCAAACGACAGGTGTTTTATCAGGTGGGTCATGTTAATCTGCAGCACAGAAGAAATGTTTCACTTCAGCATGATGTCAAGACAACTTGAAACTGACAGGTAACAGGTTCTAGCATCATAATCTTTAGGCTTCAGATTTTCTTCTACAATAACTGAGGATTGAGGTCAATTTTATGAATAAATTACCTTCAGATTAGAGCAGAATATGAATACTTTGTAACTTACGTTGTCTAATCCAAAGCTCTGCAGGTCGTGTACTGCAAACAAAAACAATTTCACTCAGTTATCAGAGAGAACGTGCAATAATAAAAACATCAAAGCAGAAACATGCAAAATATTAATAACCAGATCAACTCTGAGGGAAAACAGATTTCCCATAATCCACGTGGTCACCGTGGTGAGATATTCAGCTTTACTGCTAATGACCAACAGAACCCATTTGAAATATATTTAAAGAAACTGAAAATACCAAAAATGCGCCAGCCAGCCAGTTTTCTGAGAGGTGATCGGCAGAAACCAATAATTGTACATTTTATTTCCTAATCATTGCATCGAAGCTGAAAAATTCCACTTTCTTTGGTCTGCAAACACATCAGATTCATCAGAATGTTCTTTGTTTTCAGTTCAGCAGAAATTAAAATCTTAATTCCTTAATTTGGTGGATTCAAAAAGCACAACTTGGATCGAGGATCCAGCAGCACATGGTTTCTTTAATGATCCATCAGTAATCTCTGAAAAGTCTGGAATTATCTTCAACCAAACTGGAATCAGGAGATCAGTGAACAGCCTGACTGACACATCTGTAAAAAATGAAATAACTGAGAAAACACGTCTAACTTTGGAGCTTAGAGCAGGATCTTTACGACGGTTTTGTCAACATTAGTGATGGAAGATCGTTGAGCTTCAGATAGAAACATCACTCAGTAACTCACTGATGGATTTATTTCTCTGTGTTGAGCCAGTTGGTGAACAGTGTTTAAACATGAAAACCTTAAACTGAGCGCAGCCTTCTTTGAAAGTTGCAAACACAGAACCTTCATTAGCTTCACGACCTTTGCCCTTGACAGGGATGAGTTGTGTGACTGCTGCGTGGGCACGCCTCAGGCTGTATTGATTACATGAGCCTCTCTCTCTGCTGCAAACCGAACTGTAGATTTTAAAACGACGGCTCCTGTCGTGGAAATCACAGCGGATTACAGAGAGGTGTTCCTGCTGCTGAGGAGCCTGCTGCGGGCAGGGCCTATGGTAGGTGGGTTTATACGTACAGCAGAGAAACCCAGGAATGAAGCAGCATCTTGATGCTTTCTTTCATTTCTAACTGCACTCCGACCACTGCAGAGGCAAATGTAGCCTAAAGAAACGGTCAAAGGTCAATAAGTTACATCAGTGAAGATTCTGTCAGCTGACCTGTTTAAACTATCAGGGTTTTATTAAAGAGGAACACCAGCCTTGTAGTTCTGGTGTCGACACATTTAAAAACCTCGCCGGGCCAGTTTTACATCAACACTTCACTCATTTTGCTTCTTAAAACCAGAGGAGGAGAAATAATGAATTAAATGAAGCTTTACTGAGAATTAAAAGGAAACAGCAGCAGAGATTAAGATCTGGTTGCAGATGACATCATATCCTGTATATCTACTGTAGTTTATTTAATGACAAACTGCTCACTGAAAGGGAAATAATTCATTTTGGGACTGAATTTAGTTCTGTACAGTTAGGAAGTGACCCCTCCTTGAACCGCCACCTTAACGTGGTGGAGGGGTTTGAGTGCTCGAATGATCCTAGAGGCTATGTTGTCTGGGGCTTAAATGCCTCTGATAGGGTCTCCCATGGCAAACAGGCTCTGGGTGACGGGTCAGACAAAGAGCGGTTCAAGAATCCCTCGTGACGACTACAAAATCGAGGCACGTGACGTCGCCCGGTACGGCGGAGCCGGGGTCCCATCCCCCAGTGGACCCACCACCTGCAGGGGGAACCGTGAGGGACCGGTGCAAAGAGGATTGGGCGGCGGACGAAGGTGGATACGGCCCGATCCCCGGATGCTTTGGCTGGCTCTAGGGACGTGGAATGTCACCTCGCTGGGGGGGAAGGAGCCTGGTAAGGCCTACGCCAGGGTATTGGAGAGGAGAGTCCGACCGATAGTCGAACCTCGGCTTCAGGAGGAACAGTGTGGTTTTCGTCCCGATCGTGGAACACTGGACCAGCTCTATACCCTCTACAGGGTACTCGAGGGTTCATGGGAGTTTGCCCAACCGGTCCACATGTGTTTTGTGGACCTGGAGAAGGCATTCGACTGTGTCCCTCGTGATGCCCTGTAGGGGGTGCTCCAGGAGTATGGAATCGGGGGCCCTTTATTAGGGGCCATCCGGTCCCTGTACGAGCGGAGCAGGAGTTTGGTCCACATTGCCGGCACTAAGTCGGACCTGTTCCCAGTGCATGTTGGACTCTGGCAGAACTGCCCTTTGTCACCGGTCCTGTTCATAACTTTTATGAACAGGATTTCTAGACGCAGCCAAGGGCCGGAGGGGGTCTGGTTTGGGGACCAGATGACGTGGTCCTGCTGGCCCCCTCTAGCCAAGACCTACAGCATGCGCTGTGGCGGTTCACAGCCGAGTGTGAAGCGGCTGGGATGAAGATCAGCTCCTCCAAGTCCGAGGCCATGGTTCTCGACCGGAAAAGGGTGGCTTGTCCTCTTCAGGTTGGAGGGGAGTTCCTGCCTCAAGTGGAGGAGTTCAAGTATCTCGGGGTCTTGTTCACGAGTGAGGGAAGAATGGAGCGGGAGATCGACAGACGGATCGGTGTGGCTGCCACAGTAATGGAGGCACTGTGCCGGTCCGATGTGGTGATGAAAGAGCTGAGCCGAAAAGCAAAGCTCTCAATTTACCGGTCGGTCTACGTTCCTACCCTCACCTATGGCCATGAACTTTGGGTCATGACCGAAAGAACGAGATCCTGGATACAAGCGGCTGAAATGAGCTTCCTCCGTAGGGTGGCCGGGCACTCCCTTAGAGATAGGGTGAGGAGCTCGGCCATCCGGGAGGAGCTCCGAGTAGAGCCGCAGCTCCTCCACATCGAGAGGAGCCAGTAGAGGTGGCTCGGGCATCTATACCGGATGCCTCCTGGACGCCTTCCTCGGGAGGTGTTCCAGGCACGTCCCACCAGGAGGAGGCCCAGGGGACGGCCCAGGACACGCTGGAGGGACTATGTCTCTCATCTGGCCTGGGAACGCCTTGGGCTCCCCCTGGAGGAGCTGGAGGAGGTGTCTGGAGAGAGGGACGTCTGGGCGTCTCTGCTGAGTCTGCTGCCCCCGCGACCCGGTCCCAGATAAAGTGGAAGACGACGAGTACGAGTACGAGTTAGGAAGTGAACTATGAACATGAAGTCATTCACCTGCTCATCACTGTATCAGTCGTTGGGATCCATCACACTGCATGTTTTAAATGTTTCTCTGC
The DNA here is from genome assembly GCF_021462225.1 of Girardinichthys multiradiatus. NCBI lineage: Eukaryota > Metazoa > Chordata > Actinopteri > Cyprinodontiformes > Goodeidae > Girardinichthys > Girardinichthys multiradiatus. Next base: position 3,607,072 of record NC_061812.1, on the reverse strand, counting down.
TTAACATTAAAAATGATTCCTGACTTAATTCAGTCAATAAATGTGAAGCAGACGTGGTTCAGACTGGACGCGTGGAAAAACAGGCGGGACAGCGGGTGTCATGGATAAGGACCGGGAAAAACAAAACCAGTTCAGGTCTGCAGTGGGATTTAACTGGAACATCGGGATTATTAGTGTCATTTATGTAGTTGATCAAAGACATCTAATTACGTTACATTCATCATCTGTGACTATAAATCTAAACGGATCTGATAAGTATACACTTTTTAATCTAGTATCTTGATCATTCTTGTATTTGCTTATCTTTATTTATTTCAACAGATTTCACACATTCGGTCTGACGCATGCTTCAAAGTAAGAACTGGACCTGGAACACCAGAATTCCCCTGCCTTCATACCAAGGATACTTTAGACACACCTATCAGATACTTTAATATGTTCTGCATGCATTCACTGTCACGTATTTGCAAAGAAAGATGAACTTACTTTCCACAGCGTGCACTGCACAAAGAAGAGAGAAGAGTCACAAGAATAGTGCAGGAGACAACAACCCATGAAACGTGCGAGAGGGGTGAAGGTGGAGCTGCACTTTAAAAAGCTTTTCAGACACATTTCTACAAAGATCTCAACAATGCATGAAGATTCTGTCATTTTATCTCACGGTTTGGTTGGATTCAAACCAAACTGAGGTAAATGCATCTATAAACTCTGAATGTTACGTAATATCAAGAAAAATAATCTTATTTGGGTATCCGTTACAGCTACTGTGCAGCCCGACCCCCAGAAAACTTTAACACAGACATCTTTTCAGGGCAGGTCTTCTTAAGCAGGAACCTCGTCTAGTGTGATTCTCATCTCTCGTTTAATGATTAATGAGACGAAAAGGTTCAGAGAGCTGAGCATGCACTGGTTTTCAGTACAGGAAACAAAAACCAATGCTGGGAACCCAGTTTAAATCCCACCCGTGAACTCCATGTAGCCAATCCCAGTTAAAATCCAGTTAAAGTAGTGATTTGGAAGGTTTGTTGCAGTTAGAATGGATGTTTGAACATTTGCTTGCGCTCGTTTTAATTTCCTGCCCTGATTTCATGATGATGTTACGGATGGAGGCGTCAGTTAAGACGGGGATGGCAGAGTGGAAGGTGAACAAAGGAAGTGTGGAAAACTGTGCCTTTAAGCAGCATCTTGTGGCATTAGAAGATGAGTCTCTGCAGCAGATTTACAGAGTCGACCTGAGCAGCTTTGATGAAGGGAGGGGCAGGTGGTGGTCACTAGTCCACCACGGGTCAACACAGAGACACACAGGATGAACAACCACACACACACCTAAGGACAATTTAAAGTAACCAATTAACAGTCATGTTTAGGACAGTGGGAGGAAGTCAGAGTACCCAGAGGGAACATGCACAAAGAGCACAGACTGGGATTCAAACCCAGAACCTTCTTGCCCAATGCACCACCATGCAGGCCCAGAAACCAGAGATGTTACATGAAATCAGTTCCTCCTTAAAAAGACTAAAAAGTTCACATAGCATGATTATCTTCATCATCGTATAAGTTTTACAAGGTCAACTGATTTTAGATCCTTTTTAATAAAAACATTTTCCCAAACATTCGGTTCCATTCGGACGTTTATACCAACTCATTATGGGACAAGTATGGAACTGGGTTGAACTTATGGTGGATTTTTGTTTAAAATCCACATGTAGTCAAAATTATACATACAGGCATAAAAACCACAGAGGTTGTTTCTTTGGGAAGCCATCAGAAGGTTTAATGTGTGTTTGGGAACACCTGATCATCTCAGAGTTTCAACAATCTGACCCAAACGGACTTAGAGGAACCAAGACTCTGTTGTCTCTGTCCAGTCAAACTGCTCTCTATACTCCGTTGTGTCCATTCTGTTCATGGAAAAAGACACACCACCACCAGCAGGGGGCGTCACAACAGGTATCAACCCAGCAGGGTCCATTACGCCCGTCAGGGTCCCACAACAGATGAATAAATGAAGATGGATGATAAACATGAGCACCGGTCAAGATTGAAAACGCCCTTTGTTCTAATGGCAATGCTTCAAACTTTATAACTACGGTATGTTTAAATGAGATATTGTTCTTTTTGTTTTTAAGAATAGATGCTCTAGGTCTCACTTTAACCTGAGCAAACCAGTAAAGAACTGGTCAAATCAAATGATCCCAGATTTCTAGACTTGTCTGTAAATCTGTGCTTTTTAGGGTTCCAGTTTATGCAGCTAAACCGTAACAAAGGGTGTTTAAAACCTTTGTTCAGGAGTGACGGATCCCCAGCTGAAGAAATGTTCTTACCGTGGACGTGGGACTGTTGGAAACTTTTTCCTGGAGCAAAGTGGAAATTTCCTGCCACCTAAAACACAGTGGGGGAAATCACTGAGGATACATTTTATTGTTTAAAGGTTACAAAGAGAAAAATAATAAGAATTATGACAGACAGACAGACAGACAGACAGACAGACAGAGAGAGAGACAGAGAGACAGACAGAGAGACAGACAGACAGACAGACAGACAGACAGACAGACAGACAGACAGACAGACAGACAGACAGACAGACAGACAGACAGACAGACAGACAGACAGACAGAGAGACAGACAGACAGACAGACAGACAGACAGACAGACAGACAGACAGACAGACAGACAGACAGACTTATTTATGGTAAACTTGTGTAAAAAGCTTGAAAACAAATTAATCTGTTATTGCAGCAGCAGAAAACATAGAAAAGTCTAACCTTTAAAAAACAAAAAAAAACAACCATTACTAAATAATAGCTTATAATTAATCAATTATTGCTACCCCTAACAACCATTTCACAATAAATGCAATAGAAACTTTATTTAATTGCCTTTTTCTGTTTATCAGTGTTTCTACAAACGTTTAATTTGTAAACCATGACTTCCTGTCACAGAGCAAAGAGCCCCACCTGTAGGTGAGCACAGAGGAGAGACGGGATGATCCACATCTGTGAAATAATCACCGGATTCTGATGCCGATAATAACACGTAAATGCGGCAAGTTGTTAGACACACCCCTTTGGTTCTGCAACCCTGGATGCATGTTTTGAAAGCGCACACGGCCCGAGATCTTAGCCAGTCGGCTTGTTCGATGTGACAGTGAGCTGAGAGATTTTCAACACAAAACACAACATGTGGGTTTGTTGTGGAAGACAGGATGAACTTGTGGAAAATAATCTCATGTCCATCTTTGCATTGAATCACTGATTCTTGAAATGCCAGAAAATGTTGTTGCTTCCACCAGAAAACTGAAAACGGGTCTTTTTCGGATCTTTCAGGAGGATAACGATCCACAACATCCACAAAATCTTCCAAGGTCATCTCAGTCCGCAGGTCTGTAAAAACATGTGGGCTGAGCTGAGCTGAAGAGAGGACAACAACGGAGGAACCAGGACCCTGGACAATCTAGAGCAGTGGTGTCCAAATCCATGTTCTGCATATCCCTGCTCCAACACACCTGATTCAAATGGAATTATCTTAACAGCAGGTTCTGCAGAGGCCCGGTAATAACCCATTTAATGCTGAACCAGAGAAACATCAAAAACTTGCAGGATTCCTCTTTGAGGACAGGAACTGGACATCAATAAACCAGAATGGACGTACAAGGAGTCTGGCCGAACCCTGTGGTCTCAGGTGATTATGCTGCTGTAATCGAAGATGCTGCATCACTAAAACCCCTTCTTACAGTTTGCCTCCATGACTAGAAATGTGTGGATCCAACGAGTGAAAGGGTTACCTTATTGACCTCCAGGAAACCATAAACCTGACAGCCCTCGTTCTTCTGCTCCATCATCTTCTGCGTGAAACCTTCCCTCTTACATTGCTCGATGGTATCAGCGTTTTTAAAGGCCCAGCCGCGCCGCCGGTACGCTTCACGAACGTCGTCACAGGTGTTACAACACCTGTACACACACACACACACACACACACACACACAGTTAGCAGCAAAAACAAAACCCTTCCAGAGACAGAAGAGCAGAGCCTGAGTGTGTTGGCGTTTTACTTCAGGTCTTCAGTCTCAGCACCGTAGCAGCTCTCACATCTGTTGGGGTCCAGTGTGCTCGGGTCGAACGTTTCCCCATCATCAGCTCCACCCATTTCTGAACAACACAAAACGGTCTTTGTTTTTTCACAAAACAACCTGAGTTTGATGCATTCTCTTAATCAGGAGTTGCACTTTAACTAAAAATCGAATTAATGAATCAATGTCCAGAGGTTAAAGGTCAAAAAAGAAAGGTTTACCATGTTTTTCTGCCTCAGTGGTGACAGGTTTGAGATCTGTATCCAGCCGCTGTTTAAACAGGTTGTGTTCGACATCCAGCTGCTGCTCACCAGCCACGTCCATCGCATCTATACTGAGATCTGAGAAACAGCTTAATGAACTTGATGATGTCACCATCAAGGTTGTGCAGAAAGCTGAGCAGCAGTTGAACTTACAGGCACAGGGCATGTGAGGGAAAATCACGTCGATGTTGATTTTGAGTTTGTCTCCTCGCGACGTGTCGACGTACAGCTCAGGGTGGACCTGAGGGACCAGAGAAATGTTCCTTTTATTCAAACACAACACTGTCCCACATTAACACATCAAAAACTGAACATTTACTTTATTTGGACCAATGAAATAATCAAAATCAAAGAGTAGACGGCTATGGAAACAACTGCGTTGCTGCTTCATAACCAGAAGGAACTGCTGTAACTGATGGAACCACAGGTTCTGCTCTGTAGCAGAAAGTCCTGAAGGAGACTCTCCACCCATCAGTTTGTGACCTTAAGGTAAAGCCCACTGGGGTTAAGTAGAAGCACAACGTCCAAAATACACCAGCAGGTCCACCTCTGAATGGCATAAACATTTTGGAGCAGCCTAGTCAAAGTCTGGGATTAAATTCATATTGAGATGCTGTGGGACCACATTGAATCATTTTTTAATGCTGGAAAACCCTCCTGCGTGTCTGAATTAAACAAATTCTGTAAAGCACAGTGGGTCAAACGTCTTCCACTGAGACTCATTTCAGTTAACAGGAACACTTGATGACAGCCGTTGCTGTCCAGGGGTGGAAATAAACCAGTTATAAGATCAGTGGATAATTTACTGTTTAACACAGATCTGTTCCTCTAAATAAAGAGAATTATTTGAAAATAGCTTTTTGGATTAACTCAGGTTATCTTTGTCTGATATTAACATTGGTTTGATGATCTGAGACATTAAGTGGGACAAAACAGCAAAAACAAAAGAAATCAACAGAGGAAAATACTTTTCACGGTGCTTTCAATCTTCTACACAAGCCTTACTTCCAAGTAAACTGTGTGTCCCACCAAACCAGTCAGACAGGAAACACACCTAAAGGCTAAAGTTCACATGCCTGCTACTCTCTCTATACTCTGTGTTTTAGGCAGATTAAACCGTTTCCCTGGTGTTAACAGTGACTCAGTGTGAAAACTGGACATTTCCTGATAAATCTCTGCAGTTTTACATAGTTATAAAACAACAAGCAGCATTCGTCCAATCAGTGAACAAGACTGCTGCAGTTCAGGTGTGGAAAAGAGTTTAAGGCCAAATCTCACATGGAGGACATAAGTGGAAGAACTCACCTCTTTAGTCAGGTAGTACTGCAGCTCTGAGACAAACAGGATTAACATGATGACACCACTGATGATGGTCACTGAGGAGAGACATGGAGCAATTATGAATGGTAAAAATCACATTTTTTCAGCTCTGTCAGCTTGTTTTTATTTCCCAGTCCTGTTCTCTTCTGGTTTCTGTGCTCCTTAGCTGGGAAACTTCATGAAAACCTGAGATGTTCCAGAAACTGCTGGCTGGACTGAAAATATTACTGTTTACTGTAACTTTCCCATAAAGTTTATCAGTTCCCTTTACACATAGCTTTTATCTTAGCTTTTCATCTGTTTTAAATGTATTGATTTCATTTGATGTTTAAAATACACCCAGTTTTTAAAATATTTCTAGCTTTTAATGTATTTTTTTTTTTATTTGTGTTCCTTTATTTTCCTGTAAGATCTTTGAACGTCCTTGAGTATTGAAGGTGGGACACAAATAAACTTGCTTTCTATTGTCAAAGGCAAAAAGTGAAACAATCCAATTAAACTATATTAACTGAAATAAATATTTATCTATGTACTAATATTAACTTGTAATAAATACACAAAATTTATATTGGAACTATAATTAATTAAATTCAGTCAAGTATTAAATACTAATTTAAAGTCAAAACGTTTAAGATTTTGATTAATTATGTTTCCTGTCCCACTGTCCATCATCAGGCAGTGTCAGATATTCTTTAATAATTATAATAATAATAACAGTTTTTGTTTGGTTTGTTTTCTCTCATTGTATTTTTAAAGTCTGTCCCCCAAATATTGTAGAATAAATAACTAAAGCTAGAAATGATTTACATGCTTAGTGATTAAAATGCCCAAATAGCAGAAAGTGATCATATTCTTTTATAATAGTTAGCTTACCTTAAGTTAATACGTTTATGTAAACTATCGTGATCGCATTCGTTAATTTGTTAATACATGAAGGACTAAAATAGCGGCTAAAGGAAAGGTTTTAGAGCCAAATCGTCTTTTCTTTGTCCTAAAATAAAACAAATGTTTTTTGCAGGTCATGTGGTCAGAAAGCCTAATTTCTCTGCATCTTCCTAATGAAACGTGACGTTTTAGTTAAAGGTAGAAGATAATATTTCTACATGTAAAACATCCTGCCTGCATGGAAAAAAATAAGAATCCTGAGTTTGTAGGTTTAACGAGCATCTTCTGCCTAATGAGTCTCTTAACAGATTTACTAACTATGGACTCCATAATAAACATCTCTATCAACATCTGCCTTATTACCCCTAACTAGTTGTAGTTCTATAAAATATACTACTTATAAAAAGAACCTGTCTATTTCCTGCTGTTAGGGTTGCTCATTAATGGCAGGTAGCTACATTAAACTGGTTTAAATCTACAACCTTTACCATTTCATTTTTATTAATATGAATGAATGATTTAGCCTTGCTGTCAGCCGCAGCAGCAACAGCTAGCAGCCTGCTGGTCTTATCGGTTAAAGCTTCGTACCGGTCGCTCCTCCCCACGTCTTCACCCGGAAATCCTCCAGAGTTTTGGGATAAGCGTCAAACTGCTTCAGTTTGTTTAGTGTTTCCATTTTCTCCACCAGAAAATCCTCCAGAACCCAACAGAATGTTATCGAAGCACTTCTGCACTCCAGAAACACATCGGTCCCTTCACTTCCGGGCCACGTGGTACAAGGATGGGCCAATCAGCGGCAGCCGCGTCAAAATCTCTCTTTTCTCCTTTTTACCGAACTTTATTGAACGACAGTAACATTTACAGTACAACACACGTAAATTTATCAAAGAGCTCAGCGTGAAAGAGTCATCCGCCGTGTTTCTTATTAATTTGAGTTTTTATTGCAAAGTTTCATAAAACAAGAACTCGATTTTTTGACCTCTTTGTAAAGGATCTGAATATTTTAGATCTACATATTTTAGAGTCTAACAACTAAAAGGTTATAAAACGATAAGTAGGCCTAACTGTAATGCATATCATTTTACTCTAACCTTCTGTCTGTTGTTGTTTTTTTCTATTCTCTTTCATTATTCTATATTTATACCGTAATTCGCGTATCGTTGTGAAATCTATGTAACATATACCAATATCTAAATAAAGTTCTATTTTTAAAATAATAAAATAAAGAGAAAAACAAACTCAAAGCGGAAGCATGAGTAACACGATAATCAGCAACCAAGCATCTTATGACGTCAATGACATGTAATAAAAATAAATAAAGGAAAAAATATTAAGTTTCTTTCAGGACGGCTGTCGGTTCAACAAATACAGTCAAAACAACAGTGTAGAAATATTTTTAGCTTTCTGACAGTTTTGGTATTTACTCTCTTCAGGGAAAGTAAAAGCAACAAAAACATATTTAAAACCTCAGAATATGGGGATTTAACTAATTATAAAACATAATTTCTGTTGTTTTAAAGACAGAAATATTAATGGTAATATTAATGAAAAAAAAAAACTCCTAATCTACATCTAGTCCTGAGGTTATAGCCACAAAATAAACATTGTTCTAAAATATTCCTATCAAATAGTAATTATGATTTGGGGATTTAAACCTTTGAATATTTGTGTTTACATAGGTTCATATATATTTAGATACATATAAAACTTTATATTTATTAGATTTCAATCCTTTAAAGGCCAAAATGTTCAGGCTCCAGCTTGTGGCTCAAAAGGAAACCTTAACATTAAATAAATAAATGGGGGATGAACATGACTTCAACGGTTTTTAATGGGACATATTTGTTTCCTTCTAAAACAAATGTAATAGTTTTATGATGCTAACCATTTGTGGCTAACTTGAGAAACTGTCAAGAATTCAAAAAAAGAATCTGGCAAATTTAACCTAAATTCATTCAACAGTCAAAATAGATTGAAAAGGTTTTTTTTATGAGATGTTCCTAAGAAATTCAGCCACTGGATAAAACATACAGGACGCACTTCTTTGTATTGAGTCAAGATTAGCCATTTGATATATTAAAAGTGCTTTAGCAATGATTTCAGAGACACCAGCCTCCAGGTCAGCTTCATAATCATTAAATAATTAGTTTCATGGTTCCATGATTAATGTGTTGGAATCTTAAGAGCATTAAATCTGTGGAAATGTGAAATAAAATGACTCCATATTGGTATGTGGAGCTTTAACTGCATGGATGAGCTGTTCTGTAACCAAAAAAAAAAAACCACTAAAGGGGTTTTAAATACTTTTTATGGTTATCTTAATAAATATTGTGATAACCTTAGGTCCATATCGCCCGTCCCTGTTTACAACAACGTGTCTGAATGTGAGGCGTCTGTGGGACTGTAGGAACATGGAATTCTGGGTAACCCTCACCTGTTCAACCTCCAATCTGAAACATTTTACCTGGTTTCTTTCATGATGTAGGAGCCATTTCTTCATATTCTGATCAGATGTTTGTATTTCAGCCATGGTGATGGTGGTTGGGCGCGTCAGGCAGCATATAGGTGTGTCCACAGGTGAGGCAACGGGTCTAGTTATGATTGGTTGGGGGGGGGGATAAAGGGCACGTTTTTCACTGATTACATCATGATTGTACATTTTTAGAAATTAATCAGCACAGCCTTCTGTATAAACAATTTCAGCTGTAACCAGAGCTATAAATAAATGGAAATTTTGTCCAATAAGGAAGATGTTTAGACAATTAACTGAAGCGCCTTCACCCCAGCTTGGCGACTAAAATGAAAAAGTCAATACAGCTCAGTTTAGATGTTAATAAACTGTACAGGTCCTTCTCAAAATATTAGCATATTGTGATAAAGTTCATTATTTTCCATAATGTCATGATGAAAATTTAACATTCATATATTTTAGATTCATTGCACACTAACTGAAATATTTCAGGTCTTTTATTGTCTTAATACGGATGATTTTGGCATACAGCTCATGAAAACCCAAAATTCCTATCTCACAAAATTAGCATATTTCATCCAACCAATAAAAGAAAAGTGTTTTTAATACAAAAAACGTCAACCTTCAAATAATCATGTACAGTTATGCACTCAATACTTGGTCGGGAATCCTTTTGCAGAAATGACTGCTTCAATGCGGCGTGGCATGGAGGCAATCAGCCTGTGGCACTGCTGAGGTCTTATGGAGGCCCAGGATGCTTCGATAGCGGCCTTTAGCTCATCCAGAGTGTTGGGTCTTGAGTCTCTCAACGTTCTCTTCACAATATCCCACAGATTCTCTATGGGGTTCAGGTCAGGAGAGTTGGCAGGCCAATTGAGCACAGTGATACCATGGTCAGTAAACCATTTACCAGTGGTTTTGGCACTGTGAGCAGGTGCCGGGTCGTGCTGAAAAATGAAATCTTCATCTCCATAAAGCTTTTCAGCAGATGGAAGCATGAAGTGCTCCAAAATCTCCTGATAGCTAGCTGCATTGACCCTGCCCTTGATAAAACACAGTGGACCAACACCAGCAGCTGACACGGCACCCCAGACCATCACTGACTGTGGGTACTTGACACTGGACTTCTGGCATTTTGGCATTTCCTTCTCCCCAGTCTTCCTCCAGACTCTGGCACCTTGATTTCTGAATGACATGCAGAATTTGTTTCATCCGAAAAAAGTACTTTGGACCACTGAGCAACAGTCCAGTGTTGCTTCTCTGTAGCCCAGGTCAGGCGCTTCTGCCGCTGTTTCTGGTTCAAAAGTGGCTTGACCTGGGGAATGCGGCACCTGTAGCCCATTTCCTGCTCACGCCTGTGCACGGTGGCTCTGGATGTTTCTACTCCAGACTCAGTCCACTGCTTCTGCAGGTCCCCCAAGGTCTGGAATCGGCCCTTCTCCACAATCTTCCTCAGGGTCTGGTCACCTCTTCTCGTTGTGCAGCGTTTTCTGCCACACTTTTTCCTTCCCACAGACTTCCCACTGAGGTGCCTTGATACAGCACTCTGGGAACAGCCTATTCGTTCAGAAATGTCTTTCTGTGTCTTACCCTCTTGCTTGAGGGTGTCAATAGTGGCCTTCTGGACAGCAGTCAGGTCGGTAGTCTTACCCATGATTGGGGTTTTGAGTGATGAACCAGGCTGGGAGTTTTAAAGGCCTCAGGAATCTTTTGCAGGTGTTTAGAGTTAACTAATTGATTCAGATGATTAGGTTCATAGCTCGTTTAGAGACCCTTTTAATGATATGCTAATTTTGTGAGATAGGAATTTTGGGTTTTCATGAGCTGTATGCCAAAATCATCCGTATTAAGACAATAAAAGACCTGAAATATTTCAGTTATTGTGCAATGAATCTAAAATATATAAATGTTAAATTTTCATCATTACATTATAGAAAATAATGAACTTTATCACAATATGCTAATATTTTGAGAAGGACCTGTACAGGAAATGTTTTCAAAGTAGGAGTGACTTCAATCCTGTTCTTGTTGCTGAGAATCAACTACTGTATATTTACTACCTACTAGCTGCTTTTCTTTTAACAAAACCAGGCATGAAAAACCCTTTTACAGTTTGGATCCATGATGATTTACACATCCCCTTTCTACAAAAACTCTACTACTTTATCTGTTTGAATAAAATATTGCAGCTTGACCCCAAACAGACCAGCGAGAAGCAGCAATTAAGCTCCAGATTAATGTGAAGAGGTCAGTTCAGTACCTGGACCTTGACCCAACAGAAAACCCGTGGGGCGACATCAAACTTTCGGTTTCTGAGGTAAAACCAAGGAATGCAGAGAACCTTCGAGAACTTCTCAGACCGGGTAGAATCAGTGATTCACAGGAAAGCTGAAGTTTTCAGCACTTTTTACACCAAATGTTTGCCTGACATTCATTTTTCCTCACTTTCTGTACAATAAAGTTCTCCTCATGCATTTGTGTTCATGGAAATAAAAACTGAACCTCAGACCTAAAAACTGTTCAATTAATCTTTTTTACTCACGTTTTTCTGTTTTCACTGAGAAAAATACTTTATTCACTTTAAAAGTTAAAATAAAAAGTATTTACATCATAAGTGTCCCAGAAAGCTGCCAGTTCATTTTCGGATCAAACCAACGTAGTAAAGTGAGAAAGGAACTGGGCAGATTAATGTTCGGGGTCGCTGTTTGTCTCATGGCGTTTTCAGTTTTTCTGCGAACAGCGTCATCAGCAACCCATACAGGAGCGCCCCCGCCAGTAGCAGGGCCGTGCTGGGGAGGGGCCCGAATGACATCATGGCCCCCAGCGTGTAGAAGAGGAGCAGCATCAGGAGCGTCCTGTAGCTCGCCAGCGGACGCAGGCTCAGCCGCGGCTGAAGGCTTCGCTCTAGAGTCCGCGGGGACATCGGGCTCCGCTTCAGCCGGACCGAGGAGTCGGGAACAGTCAGGTAGCGACGGCCGAGGCGACCAAGCAAGTCGGAGCGCGAGCAGAGAGTGCTCATGTGGAGACGGAACTGAGAGAAAAAGAAATCAGTGATCAGAACGAGTCACATTTATGTTTTTATTCTGTTCTGATCTGAGTTGTTTCATATTTGGCTCCACAGTGACGCAGAACGTCTTAGAATCTGTTCAGGTGGTTTTGATCACCACTGTTGGTGCTAAAATCTCACAAACTGGAGCAAAACAGTGACAAGCAGCAAAACTGTGACAGGCCATCAGAAAGTCCGGCCGCTTCATCAGGACCATCTACAGGAACGTCTGTATCACAGGAAGGAGAATGAAGGTTTCTGCAGACGCTGAACATGCAGCAGTGTTTAACTCACCCTGTCGTTCAGCACCGACGACACTCTGTAGAGGAGCCGGACCAGCAGGGCGCTCTCGTAGCTCCTGATGGGCTGCAGCTCCGGATCCCCCTGATACTGAACTTCAAACCTGCGCAGTCCGTTTATGATCTGCAGACACACACACACACACACACACACACACACACACACACACCGCGTGAGGTAAAAGCTGCAGCTGCAGGTCCTCTTCCTGCAGAATCAAACACCAACCTGTCTCCTGCCCAGGTCGGTCAGAACCAGCCCGTTTTCTCCCTGGATGCAGTCTGGTAGCTGCCGGGAGTGACCATCGTCCTGGGAAGAGCTCAGGTTGGAGAGGAGCTGAGTCAGCTGGCCCTGGTTCAACTGGGACACAGAACATACAGACATGAGGAGCTGCAATGACCCAGGTCTTCAGGGAAATTCAAAACCGGACCTGACCTTAAAGATCTGACACAGGTTCTCCAGAGCTCGGTCCAGGAACTCGTGGGTCTTCTTCAGACATTCACCACTGTCCTCAGGCTCGGAACCAGAAAACGTGTTGTTGAGGTCGGAGGAGCCGAGTCCAAACCAAGACAAGATGGAATTGTTGGCCGCCGCCTCATTAGAGTGATCCGATATCCTCTTCGCCGTTTGCCGGGCCTGTGCGATGATCTGGATGAACTTCAGGACCTGCAGACAGAAAAGCAACACTTTGAGCAACACTGAGGAGCTTCAGGTCCAACATTAGAAATAAAAACAGGAACAAGCTGAAACTCACCGCTCCTCTGACCTCGGAGCTAAACATCTGTTTGTACTGACAGTCCTGTCCTTCCAGGGAATACACGTGGCTCTTCACCTTCAACACCGTGTCCGTCACCACCCGTTGCCGTGACGACAGATAGCTGCCCCCCTGGCTCGGTGTAAGGTATCCACGTGGTTGTCGGTGGTGGAGGACGTGCTCCGGCTCCAGAAACAGCTGCTCACCTGGAGAGAGACGACGTTCAGAAGACCTGCAGAGACGCCTGCATGTTCAGCTCCTGTTCAGCAACGTGAGAGATGAGAAATATCCTCACCTTTCTGGATCATCTCTGTCAGGTTGGGCTGAGCGAACACTTTGGCCACCCTGAACACCATCAAGGCGTTCTTGGCGTTGACCAGGTCAGTCCTCACTGCTCGGTTCAGAAAGCCCTGGAAGAGCTTTGTGTACAGAAGCAGGTTCTCGTGAACAAACGGCTCCCTGCAGCAGAAGTCTAGTCAGGATTTGGACCTCACAGGCAGAACGGCTGTTAACCAGTAACACAAAGCAGTTCCACTCACCATTTGTCCAGGATGGTTCTGTTTTGGTCGGGTTGGGGATTGTTGTTCTCTCCTGTGTATCTCCACGGCTGTATGTAGCTGAGCCATGTCTCCAACACCTGAACACAGAGGACAACCAGGACTGCCTGAGTGTGAAGTCACCGTCCTCATTAAAAGTGTAGATCCTTTATCTCAAGTTTGGATTTACTTCAGTTTTCAAACTGAATGTTGGACCACATCTTCTCATGGTCTAACGTTCTTACAGCGGCTGTTTCTACAGCACAGTGCAGACAACAAACTACCTGAGCAAAGTGGGACCATATTTAACCATCTGCTGAGTTTTTAACCACAAAACAGCAAAAAACAAACCCCTTGATTCAGCAGCGTCCCCCAAATAACATTTAACTGTAGGTTTTATAGCTCTAACTAAACTAAGTGGTCTGATTTATTCTCAGAGGTAAATTAAGGTCAGTTTATCAGGAGTGAAAGTGAAGAAGAGACAGGTGAAACATACGGCTCTGAAGGAGGCATCCAGAGGCCAGTGTCCGAAGCAGTGCTGCAGGAACAGGTAGAGCTTCTGCTGCACGAATCGCTGCACCACCACCCTGCAGGAACAGCGACGCTCATTAAGCAGCAAAAGAAGACGGAAATTTCCACACAAGAAAAACAGCAACTAAAAAAAATTTTTTTTTTCTCTCGTTGTTTGGTCGAACTAGGTTTTTTTGGTACCGTTTCCTGTGTTTTCCTGTGCAACTAATTGCATGGATATCAAGCGTGTTGAACATGCACCCGAGGTGAAACAGGATTGTTCTTGCAATCAGTGGCTTTAGTCTCCATCAGAGACCAACAGATGAGGAATCATGACCAATTTGCCCACATTAACATTTTAGAGTTTTTATTTAATTAATCACAGATTAATACGTTTAAACCCGAATTTCTCCTCATGACACCAGAACCAAAACCCTGATGTGTGGATAAACGTTCTGGCTGAGCTGCTTTGAAGCACTTAAAGTTGCACCCGACTTCTTTCAACAAAAGGTGAACGACCTTATTACTCCAGGAGAACCATTGAGCTCAGGTTTACAGGTTCTCTCTGCAGCGTACCGAGTCAAAGGGGAACCACGATGGACTTCAGAACATTTAGGAACCTGGCTTTATCTTCTGAACGCACACTTCAGTAAATGTGACATGTAGGTCTGACTCCAGTGTGTGATGCTGCTGACCTCTTGAACTCCTCCAGCGGGCTGGTGTGGGTGTGAGAGTGGGCCGAGGGCGATGAAGGCAGCTGCTCGGGCTTCAGGCTGTTGGAGAAGGCGTGCAGATGTTTCACCAGGAGGCGCACCACCAACACGTGCTCATCTGATGGACTAAAGGGCTCCTGAAAGCACAACCAATCACAGAGCGTTCCACACCAATCATCTCAACCTGCTCCAAGAAGCAGCCAATCACAGCAGATTCCGATCCAAAATGAGGTCCCACACCCACCAATACCGAGGACTCTGGGTCAAAAGCTCAATAACAGAGAACTTAGTTTATAGTAATTAATCATTTCTGATGTTAGATGTTTTTCAAGATCTTCCAGGAATCCTCGACTTTAATGAAAAGTCCAACAGAATTAGCGCTGGGACCTCATTTCCTGCTACACCAACACGATGCCATGCTGGATCTTCTGCAGCAAACAGCCATCACCTCAGCAGCTGATTTTATACATATGAACTCATGCAAAGAGGCTCGATTTTCCTGATAGTGAATCTTGTCTGAAGAGCAGCAGCAACAGCAGAAAGACAAAGAAACCACCACAAACATCATGCATTGAAACAGAACCACAGCCAAACTCCAAAGCTCTGCTGCAGGATTACGCCTGCTGTCGAGGATACTTCTCTGCAGAAAATCATCCCTCAGAGTCCGACTGGGCGGAAAACCAGACCGAGTCAATGAGACACTGAAGGATCCAAGCTTCTTAAAGCTGGAGCGCAAAAACAAAAAGATCGGAAAACAAAACGGCGACACATTTTATTTAAAGGTGGTACTGTCCGTAAGACGGTCCGAAACATGTTGCACGATTCTAATCTCCTGCTTTATCAGCTGATCTGCCCCTTTTCAACCGAAGCAGGTCTGAACGTGAAGCAGAGCACCGACTTTCATCCCAGAGATCAGACTAAAAACTGCTGGAAATCTATAGCTGCTCACAGAGTTAAAATGGACCAAAACTCTGCAGATTCTGGTTCTGAGTGGATGGAGTCACTTTCCTGATGCTTTAGGAAGCTCCTTCACATTCGGGGAAAATAATAGAAACATAAGATGATTTTTTTTTTTACTTTTTGGATTCAAATGTTTTCAGATAAACACTTTTCCTCCAGTCATGACGACAGTTTAATTTCTGCAGATTATTATTTACATGGTGGAGTTTCAATCGTGATTTTATATCATAAAATCTGATTAGTTCTGCGACTCCAACCTGCTTTAACCACAGTAATAAATATTCAGTTCATTTATCAACTCACTAATTAGAAACATTAGCAGACTGGGAAATGAAACTGATATGAAAATAACTATAAAACATACTGTTCATAGACAATAAAGACGTTTCAAGCTGCTTTATCGGTACTGAAGAACTGATGTATCGTATCAGTAAACTGTCCCAATTTGAAACACAAACCGGTTCATAAGCAGAACTTTCTGGAACGGTTATTTTGTCGCTGGGAATGTTGGTTTTGATCCTAACAGTGTCTCTCCAGCTGTTCTGAGATGCTTTCTGATTGGCTGCTCAGATTGAATCAGACTGATTTGGTTGGAAAGGGGCGTGTTGACATACAGCGCCGTCCACACTGTTCAAAAACTCACACTCTGGTAAAAACTATATAAAGAAAACTTTAAAATGTGATAATGGTTTATTAATGTATTTTAATTCCTTTTATTTAGCAGGGATCAGTTTTAAACAAAATCACGGGTGGCAGTTCCTTCAAAATAAATGCAACAGGTCCGTTTATTCATTTCTTCAGAGGTTCTGGGAACCTATAACCGATAATCCATGACTTCCTGTTTCCCTGGGATGGAGACACTGCGCGTCCAACACTAATATTTGGTTGGACCACCTTTAGCTTTAGCTGCCGTTCTCTGTAGCATCGTGCTGATTAGCTTCTTCAACTCTTCCGTCCAGAGTTGCTTCAGTTTTTCACCAGGATCTTGTAGAGATGATGGAAGAGCCGGCCCGCTGCACAGATTCTTGTCCAGACCAACCCAAAGATTCTCAGTGGGGTCAAGTTCTTGGTTCTGTTGTGGCTGATCCGTGTGTGGGGATGCTCCTTAAACCACTCCTGCACAATCTGGCACTGTCATGTTGGAATATGGCCGGTCCATCAGGGAAGCAGCAGTTCACTGATGGAATAACCGGGTCATTCTGTATCTTCTGCGGACCTCAGTCTTAGGGTTCACAATGTTGCTGAACCTTGATCTGACCAACTGCAGGAGCTCAGATCATGGATCGGCCCACACTGGCGCTAGGCATGATGGATCCATGACTTCCTGCTCGTCTCTTCTTACCCTGATGCTCCCATCACTCCAGAACAGAGTAAATCTGGACCCATCAGACCACAGAACCTTCCTCCATTGCTAAGAGTCCAGTATTAGTGCACCTTAGCCAACTAAAGCCTTTTTCCTGGTTAGCTTTCCTACACAGCTGTTTAGTTCCGATACCTTCAGCCTCCTTTCACGATTTGATTTCTCTAAATGTTCTGTGAGGATGATGGCTCCACATTATCCTTCCAGTTTTCAACATCTCCTTAGATATTTTCTTTGCTGGATGCAGGCCTATGATCTGGCTCTTCTGAAACAGATTGCTATCTTTTAGTAGACCACAGGATAAGTCTTCAGACCTGGTTGATTAAGAAAGGCGAAGCCACTCACTGCATCAGTGAAGAGTTAAAAACCTGCTGCCAGCTGAAACATGATTACCCATGCAGTAGTTCTCCAGTGGGAGGCAAATTCGGGTAGTTGCCTTTATTTTGGACACAGGTTATATGACAGAGGCCTCTTGGTCGCTCACCAACATGGTGAAGAGAAGAGAACAAGCAAAGCAAGCATGGCAGATGTGATTGACCTCCAGAAGTCAGGAAACGGCTACAAGAAAACATCTCAACTTGCTCATATCTTCAATCAGAGAGATCACGAAGTCTGAAACAGGGATCAACAAGGCTGAATGACAAACTCTACTTCATCTTCCACTAGGTGCAGCAAGGAGGATGTAAGGGAGGTGAGATATCTCCAAAGCTCACTGGATCATGGGGTCTCCTTAACAACCATCTGAGACCACAACAGCCTTTCCTGTCCTACCAAAACAAAAGTAAACGTGGAGTTTTCTGAACTCTACTGGGACATCAACTGGAACTGCTGGAACTTCCTGGTGGATCTGGTGGGAACCAAAGATAAGTATGTCGACAAGCACCTTACGTCTACTGTTATGAATGGTGGAGGATCTGTGATGCTGTGGGCTCGTTTCTCTGCCTAAAGTCCAAGGAAGAAGGGATTGAATCACACTATTTGAAATCCCAGGACATTTAACAATAATAACCTGGTTTTCGATGTCAGAAAACGGGTCGTCATCCGGTCTTTTAGTAGGTTAATGATCTAAAACATCTGGGAAAATTTGAATAGATATGGTTCATTAGTGACTTTTACCCCAATTCATAAATGCACTCAGATTAAAGGTTCTGGTGTTTTCAGTCTGAGATTATGATCCTGAAATAAAAGAAGAGCTTTCTTCACCCAGAATGCCAACAGTGTGGTGGACGCCGTATCACCTTCTTAAAAGCAACAGCAGATAAAACGTGCTGATCTTCTAAAAACAGCCTCATTCTGCAGGACAGCGGCTCGCTTTCAGAGAAGTATCCTCGACTCAACTCTGCTGACTGAAGGTTTACCTCCAGGAGGCCCCAGAGGGGCAGGGGTGAATGAAAAGGTAAAAGTACTTGGTAGGTGTGGAAGGTCCCAGAGCCTGGTGGGGCGTGGGGTTGGCACGGCAGGCTGGACATACTGAGGCGGTACTGCAGCACCGCCAGCTGTTCACCCGTAACCACCAGGGAGGGGAGGAAGATGGGGAGGACAATGACAACAGGAGGAGGAGGATCAGCACAGAGGAAGGAAGGAACACATGAGAAAAAAAAAAGGAGAGAAACCAGATAGAAACATTTGGGCGAAAACATTCAGGAGGAAAAAAGATTTAAAAAAAACAGGGGAGACAAACAAGAAAATGTTGACTGTGGGAACAAAATGTTTCATCTGTTGGTGTTGATGAAGACGCCTCATTCCAGAGATGTCCAACTCCAGTCCTACAGCCTAACATCAGGTTCTACCGGAACCAGCGAATGATCCAATCAGTGGTGGTGCTGAAGCATGCAAACATGCAGGACACCAGCCTGAGGACTGATGTTGGACACCACTGCCTTAACCAAACTGCAGACTGTAGGGATGGAAATGATTTCACTCAGGATGTGAACAGGAGGGACAACAGTTGGAAGGTTTGTCCTTCAGCAGCAGCAGAGCTGCCAACTGTTTCCAACTTTTACAGATAAACTCCAATCAGATGAAACCGGAAGCTTTAGCATCAACATCCATCCCTACAGTTTCACAGAAAGAACTCCGACTGGAAGATTTGGGTTTGGTGTTAAAGAAAAAGAAGACGAGGAGCATCTCTTCTTCGCATTAAACTTAATTCCAGAGACGAGAAGATTTTAAAATGTCCAAAATCTTTCAGCAGGAGTCCTCCCTGAGCGGTGGACACTCAGCATGTTGGGGGTTAAATGGGATAAAGTCTGCAGACTGTTTCTGATCCAGGTTAGAGGAAATGATGAGACGTTTCCTCTGATGCTCCATGGAGCTGTGATGTTTGACATGATTCCCTCCACAACATTAAATTAGCAATCCTAACCAGAGCTGCAGCAAACAGGCTGCTAAAAAACAACATCTGACATTTCAGATGTTTCAGTCGCCTTTAAAATGATCTTTTGGTTTGATTTTTGCATTAATGTCCATTTTCCTGCCGTCTCTGTAAGCTAGCAGGACACAAGCTCTTTTTATTAAACGGAAATGTTTGTGTGCAGCTCTGATGTTAACGTTCCAACTTCGATTGTTTCAGGTTTTAAACAACATTCCCACACAGAGAGCCCAGAGGATTCCCAACAGTTATGTTGGGAATCCTGCTGTCCCAGTCTGGTCTGTGTTGCCATGGCTGGGAGGAACCCCAGCATCGGGTCCCACAGAACTGAATTTGTTCTGATAGTGTGACAGATCTGATCAGGTCTGCAGGTCTACACACTTGCCCAACACTGTCTGTGTCTGTTTAAAAGCTTCTTATTGATGACGGTTTAGGGCTCTTTCAGCTGTTTTTAGTGCAGCTAAAAGTTCTGCTTCACCAGAGCAGAAGCGTGGTCCAATAAAACCAGAAATCAGAGGAGAGTGGACAGAAGTATCAGACCTGAAGATTTATCTCCAGCAGATGGACTGAATAAACTCTGGATCTTATTTAGATCTTGTTTCCTGTTGATGCTGTAACACCTGAACTCTTTATCCTCATCTGCTAAAAAAGGTCTGGATCAACAGTTCTCCAGACCTTCTGAAGCTCTTTCAGGGGTTTTCTTTGGACATTTGCTGATTTTACACCTAGTTTCAGTACCTGACCATTTTTAGATGAATGTTTTAACCATTTAACTCCAGGCGGTGAACCAGTCAGACAGAAAAGCTCCTAAACTCAAGGGATGAACTGGTGTTGCGTCGACAGCGGATCGGCACATTTGGTTTCCGTTTACGGAGTCTGATGGACAGGAAACAAGATTCCAGCTCCAACAAACTCACAGCGTACAACAGAGGCCCTCAGGTCCCATGTCAGACCCATGACTTTCAGATCCTGGTCTTCTGCTGGAGATGTTTTTAGCTCTGATGCTTCGTGTTCTTTCCTCCACTTTCCTCTGTTTAGTGTTTTAATAAAGCAGGTTGCAGAGTTCAGTTCTGAAGGCAACAAGATGAAGAACTGAGGGCTTCCTGGATCAGAACTATGTTTGGTTGGAAACCCACTGAGGGCTTATTGGGACTTCAGGATGGTGTTCCTCCCACAACACCAACACCAGGTGACATGCAGCATGCAGAGGGTGTGACGAGAAGCAAAAAGCGACAGGAACATGCAAAACTCCTGCCTGCAGCAGCATAAAATATCAGATATGTCTTTAAATGAAATGTTTCATGTAGAGAATCAGGTGATTTAGGTGTAAAACTGGGATTTCTGCTGTGTTCCCACAGCAAGCAGCTTTGTTTTACTGGAAACCAACCGCTGATCTGCTCATGGTGTGAACACAGGAGAGAGGAAACCTGTCCTTCAAGACACGTTCAACATATTCTCTGCAGCAGTTTAGGAAGAGCTCCACCTCACTAAATTGTTTACAGATGAACATTTAAGCCAAATAAGGTTTCACTGGAGGAACATCAGCTGGTCTGGTGGTGAAAGGGAGCAGGTTGGGATCAGCCAATCAACTTCCAGCCATGCAATGCAGCAGCGTGGGATATGGGGAGGGATGGGGGAGGAGAGTAACTATCTTACCTTTACCTGAGGAGACTGCAGTTTCTGGTACATGTCCAAGGAGTAATGATGGAGCCAGATCTCTACAAACATCTGAAGAATCACAAAAAACAGCAAATTAAGAGAGAACTTCACCACCGCTGCTTCCATTTTAATCATTCATAGTTTCAACACTTTTCAAACAGGAAGGCTCATTTCTGACCTCATGTTATTTTTCATGTCAAACAGTAAAGTTCTCAAGTCCTGATCCGGCCCTCATTCCTTCCTGTGATTCAGACTCTAGATGAGACTTCTCCTGGCTTGTCCAAACAACACGGGTTCATCCAGAGGTCAGAGTCAGGTGGCCTAACAGGTTTATATCAGATTATAAAGCCAGAAAAGCTAAATATGAACCACGAATGAATCGCATTAAACCTTTTTATTGGTCCTTTCCATTTACGGCTTACCCACTAAAGCAGGAAGGTATGACCATATATGGTGATCTGGTGACCATCTGTAACTGAACCAACTGGAAATCTGTCATACTAGTAGATTAGATTGTTTTCTTAACTACAATAAGGACCTGTTTACCAGGACAATGTAAATATAACGGACGTGCTGCATCTCATCAGTGATGCAGAAAATGGATGCAGTGGACATCACCCACCCACAGCCAGACCACTGCTCTGGTCTGGCTGTGGGTGTTGTTTGTGAGCATAAAGTGTATCAGGTAAGGAAATACTTTCTTTTACAGAAAAGCTTAAACGGTGTCATTTTCTCCAGTGCCTGAGCTAAATGGAGGAAAGCACATTTATATGCAGCTGCCGTCTGATGATTTCATTTTCATCACATCTATTAAATCACCTTGAAGTGACTTTAGAGCCAAAGGAGGTGGGGAAACTATTAGCAGGCAAACATACAGTTTGAGAGGCGTAACGGACCGTGTCTGTTTAGAATAACGCCTGAACAACTATATTACTGAAATGCTGTTAACCAGTTCCATGTAAAACACACGCCGATTACGTGGAGAAAAGTGAAACTCACTAACAGAGTATTATGTTTGGTATTTCTGCTCCACAGTAAAGGCATCAGCCTTTACATTTCTCCAATCTAACCAGGATGTTGCCTGGCTTAGTCACAGTTTCTGTCTGTCAGTCAGCACCGTGGTGAAGTACAGGTAGACTCCACTCAACCACAGCTTTAGTATCGCTTACGTTAACCGATTCCATGAAAGTCTCTCCGTTGGGAACATAAATATATATTTGAGAGTTGGATGAGTTTAAAATGTTTATTTTCAGTATAAAACAAGCAACCATTCATTGTAGTATTAAATTCAACCTTCTGTGGAAGCGGCACAGGCGGCCCTTTCATAAACGGAGGCTAATAGTCGATAATGCAGAAGTTTGAGTCAGATTGAGACTTTTGCTACATGTCTCCTTCACTTTTCTCTCTGCCTTATTACTGTGAATAACGGCCACTAGTGCCAAAAGAATTGCATTAATATAATAATTTCAGAGAAGTGGTTTTTAAATTGTTTCCTTCTCGCTGAGTGTTTAATTATGGGAAACATTGATGTCTCCTCATGTCTGAACAGATACGGTCAGTGTTGAAGGTCTGAGGCAGTGAATCCCAGATGGATTTGGTTTCTCTCACCAGCAGCAGTGTCTCTGACCTCCAGATCTCCTGGGCTGCAGGGTCTGCGTTCACCGACGGCTGGTGGAAGATGTGATGCTTCAGGAGGCTTGGGCTGTGAACGCCGTAACCAGCAAATGACACACTGGACGCTCTGCAGGAAAAAAAGAAAAATATTTTTATATTTTATAATGAATCTATCATCTTTTTCTCGCTGTAATTAGCAGCACCAGGAGTCTTCAATGAAACCCACCACAGCTGGCCTCCTACAACGTGTTTTTATTGTTCTGAGCATCATTAACATTTTCATTGACAGTTTGGAACGGTCATCATTACCACTGTTTTAAAATAATTGTGCTCTGTTTAACACGTTGGCTCCATAAATAAACTGAGGTATTAAAACATTCAGACGTGTTCGTCTAATGAATCGTTACCGCGGCGACGGGGCCGTGACGGAGCCTCTGGAGTCGGAGAACGGAGACGGAGGAACACTTCCTTCGACGGGCAGGAAGTACTTCAGATACATGTCCACCAACACAAAGTAGGCGCTGTCGGTCCAGCTGCTGAGCTGGGCCTGAAGGGGGTTCTGAAATCAGACACGTTAGAATTTAACACAAAGCTAAATATTAGAAGTCCTGAAACAGCACCTAATTACCCACGTTAGATACAAAGTCAGCAGACCTCGTTAAACGTCCTGGTTTAAAAGCGCCTGTGCTTCTGGTTCAGGTGTACCAGCATGAAACATCATAATTAGACAAGATCTGCCCAGATGTTCATCTTAGAATAAACTCTGTGAGATTGTGAAGGTAAGGATGAAAGAAAGGATGGAGCATCTCACTACCAGAAACCTAAAGGGGCCAACATCGACTGGTATTTGGTACTCTACATAATTCCCTCCAATTTACCACGGTCCCAGTTCCAGATGAATTACAACAATCCCAAAGCATGATGCTCCCTTCACCATGCTTTACTGTGAGCAGGGTGATCTTTAGCTCATGGGAAATGTTTTCATGCCCAACTTATCATTGGGATTAGGGTCGAAAAGTTCAACCTTGGTGGTCTCACCAGCCCATAACTGATTCACCCAGCTGCTTTCGGTAGACTTTAAATATGCTTGTGGAAAGTCTAGCTGAGTTTGAAGCCACATGTGCCAGAAACTCCTGCACCTCCTCTGTTGTAGCTGAGGGCTTCTTGGGAACCTCTGAGCAGTTTTCTTCTCGCATTTTCCTCAGTTTTGGAGGGACGTCCTTTTCTTGGTAATGTCACAACAACACCATCAATTCTCCACTTGATGGTGACTGTTATCACTGTGTGCAGATGGAAATCTAATGTTTTGGACACTTGTCTCCTACAACACAGTGCAAACGACTGTCCACCGTCGCTACATGCTCATCCAGGAATCACCGACTCGATGCAAACCGCTGGGTTTCCTTACGTAGAAAAACGTTTAACCAATCTGATAAAACTGAATTTGACTGCAGTGTTTGATGACATAGATCCATTCGAAAGTTTGTACTTGACTTGGAAGTCGACTGAACTGACTTTGTTAGTGTCTTGAGACGACATGAATTGGCACTATATAAATAAACTGAATTCTCCTGAATGGTGCCTCTAAACGAGGAGAACCCTCCGATGATTGGGAAGTTCTCTGCAGATCTTGGCTTTTGCACTAAGGAAACGTGAGAAGAATCCGACTAGACCAGCTGAACCTCCGTACATGGGTCAAATAAAGGATTTTTGGTCTGTCTTCCAGTTAAGTTCTTCAGATCACTTTAGAGGTAGAAAAGGTTCTGAAATGATTCATCTTAGTCCATTTTCTCAGATGGCAAAACCCCAACCATTTAACAGGGCTGTTCAGAATACAAAGATCTAGATGTCGGCTTTAAATGAAATCAAAAACATCTGAAAGGTGATTTTTCAGCACGCAGCTGTCAGACTCACCCTCGGAGCGATGAGGCAGTAGGCGAAGTTAAACATGAAGAACTCAAAAGGATCTGCAGAGCGTTGAGGAACAAGTTCACTTTTCAAGGACAGCCGTTATCTCACTAGTCACCACAACATCTCATATTGAGGATTTTAAAAATGTGTTCAAAAATTTCATAATTTCCAACAAATCTCAGATTTTAAAGAACCTGCAGATGAGAATCAATAAAAAAACAGGAGAGAGAAAGTTGATGTGATCATCTGATTCAGCTCCATAACGCGCGTCCTTCAGTGGCGTTTGTATCTTTAAGGATACTGAGAGCGAGGTTCGGAGTCAGGACGCCCGGCGGCGGGAACTGCAGCTTATTGTGGAACAGAGGACAGTCAGGAAGAACGCCCTCCTGGATGCAGACCTTCACAGGACCCTGAAAAACACACAAAAATGTGGATATGAAGACAGGAAAGAACCTATAAAGCTGAAATACACAATTATGATAATATACACCAATATGGATCAGTCTGGGAAGCAGTGAGGGGAAGGAAACATTTGGTCCTGTCGTGACTCCAGCATTTCAGTGAGAAATAAGGTAAATAACCACATCTGATCCTGTGACAACTTTCTTCAACCATCTCAGATTAGAGAAACTCTGGGATCATCTGTGGACTCAGATTGGTCAACAGAGGGTGGAACCACAGGCAGAACCTCCACGACCCGCTGGAAAATACTTCCCACAACGTTCAGACTCTTCCACCATCAACACAACAGTTTGATAAAAGCAGGAAATAAATCATCCTCGCTGCTGCAGACAGGGCCTGCTCTACTCTGAGGTTCCTACCGGGAGATAGTTGACAGGAAGTTCATATTTGTAGTCTTCTGCCTGAAGTTTATACACCAGCTTCATCATTGGGCCGCTGAAAAGAGAGTAGAGCAAGAAAACCCATGTTTTATTCTCATTATATAACTTCATGTACCATTGATCACACAGAGACAAACAGGTTCTACCTCGGGTTCAGGAAGTCCAGAACAACATTGTACTCGTTGCTCCGTGAGTGAAGGAGGCGCAGGTTCCAGCCAGAGATGATGCCATCCAGACTTCCAAACACATTCTCCACCAGCCAGGGGAAGATCAGGTGCAGCTCCTGCAGAAACATCCAGCAGGATTTACTGCATGCAGGAACCAGGAAGTGTGGACGAGGAGAAACAAGCAAATATGATTCCAGTTACAGCTCTGATCTCTAGCTGCAGCCTGTTTAACAGTTTTTCTCTGAAAACCGTCAGCTAACTGACAGTTCGCAGCAGCGTGTGGGGGAGGGGCAATGAAGTGTTTTGGTCGGCCCAGCAGTTACTCCAATATGTCATTAATATGACTTCAAACTGTAGAAATGTTTCCAAAGGAAAATGTTAAAGCAAACTGACCTTGTAAAGCCCAGGTAGACCTTTATACTAGGAACCGACCTATGCCTGATCTACACCTAAAAACAGCACCGCATCCTTAACCTCATGAAGATGTGACCTAAATGAAGGAAAAGGCTCAGGAGACAGATTATAAAAAACAGAAATAATAATCTGATGAAGAGAATCAGGGATTGGTTTATTCCCAGGTTTAGTCACTCTGGAACTGGATCTAAACTAAAAATGGTGCTTCTCCTTTAAAACCATCCAACACAGAGTTTTAAAGAGACCTCAACTAGTGAAAACTAGTGATGTGCCTGTTTTACATTTATATGATGGCACAGTAGAGAAAAAAAAGCATCATGAAGCTTCAGCTCAAGAGTGGACCAATTGCTTCGGGAGCTTCATCGTGTTAGCACCATTAAAACCCAGAATCCTTCACCTTTAATCAACAGCACCATTTGGTGTTGGTCTATCACAAACATCCATATAAAAATGCACTGCATCCTGCAGAGTTGAGAAGCTCAGTGTGAAAAGGTTCAGGGAGAATGAATACTTCAGCAAACCACTGTCCAATGAGATGCTGAGTTTCTGTTTCTTTCTTTCCAGCATTTTAAACCAGGTTCTAGACTCAGGTACCTTAGCAGGGTACTCGTCTATGATCTTCAGCAGGTCCTGACATCGCTGGATCAGATGTTTGGTGGTGGCATCAGCTTTAAGGTTTGCCTGAAACGAGATGTAAATGAACATGTTTTTAATCTGATTAAACAGAAAAAATAAAGAAGCACAAGTATTAAACTTGGAGGGGTTGGACTCTTTCATCACCCAAGTCGAAGTCACCGAGGTGGTTAAAAAGCTCCGTGGTGGCAAGGCTTCGGGGTTGGATGAGATCAACCCTGAGTACCTCAAGTCTCTGGATGTTGTAGGGCTGTCATGGTTGACACGCCTCTTCAACATTGCGTGGCGGTCGGGGACAGTGCCTCTGGACTGGCAGACTGGGGTGGTGGTCCCCCTTCATAAGAAGGACGACCGGAGGGTGTGTTCCAACTACAGGGTGATCACACTCCTTAGCCTCCCTGGTAAGGCCTACGCCAGGGTATTGGAGAGGAGAGTCCGGCCGATAGTCGAACCTCGGCTTCAGGAGGAGCAGTGTGGTTTTCGTCCCAGCCGTGGAACACTGGACCAGCTCTATACCCTCTACAGGGTACTCGAGGGTTCATGGGAGTTTGTCCAACCGGTTCACATGTGTTTTGTGGACCTGGAGAAAGCATTCGACTGTGTCCCTCGTGATGCCCTGTGGGGGGTGCTCCAGGAGTATGGAATCGGGGGCCCTTTATTAGGGGCCATCCGGTCCCTGTACGAGCGGAGCAGGAGTTTGGTCCACATTGCCGGCACTAAGTTGGACCTGTTCCTGGTGCATGTTGGACTCCGGCAGGGCTGCCCTTTGTCACCGGTCCTGTTCATAACTTTTATGGACAGGATTTCTAGACGCAGCCAAGGGCCGAAGGGGGTCTGGTTTGGGGACCAGAGGATTTCGTCTCTTCTTTTTGCAGATGACGTGGTCCTGCTGGACCCCTCTAGCCAAGACCTACAGCATGCGCTGGGGCAGTTCGCAGCCGAGTGTGAAGCGGCTGGGATGAGGATCAGCTCCTCCAAGTCCGAGGCCATGGTACTCGACCGGAAAAGGGTGGCTTGTCCTCTTCAGGTTGGAGGGGAGTTCCTGCCTCAAGTGGAGGAGTTTAAGTATCTCGGGGTCTTGTTCACGAGTGAGGGAAGAATGGAGCGGGAGATCGACAGACGGATCGGTGCGGCTGCCACAGTAATGGGGGCGCTGTGCCGGTCCGTTGTGGTGAAGAGAGAGCTGAGCCGAAAAGCAAAGCTTTTAATTTACCGGTCGGTCTACGTTCCTACCCTCACCCATGGCCATGAACTTTGGGTCATGACCGAAAGAACGAGATCCCGGATACAAGCGGCTGAAATGAGCTTCCTCCGTAGGGTGGCCGGGCACTCCCTTAGAGATAGGGTGAGGAGCTCGGCCATCCGGGAGGAGCTCGGAGTAGAGCCGCTGCTCCTCCACATCGAGAGGAGCCAGTTGAGGTGGCTCGGGCATCTATACCGGATGCCTCCTGGACGCCTTCCTCGGGAGGTGTTCCAGGTACGTCCCACCGGGAGGAGGCCCAGGGGACGGCCCGGGACACGCTGGAGGGACTATGTCTCTCGGCTGGCCTGGGAACGCCTTGGGCTCCCCCCGGAGGAGCTGGAGAAGGTGTCTGGGGAGAGGAACGTCTGGGCGTCTCTGCTGAGTCTGCTGCCCCCGCGACCCGGTCCCGGATAAGCGGAAGACGACGAGCACGAGTAAGTATTAAACTAAACAGTCAGTGCGTGGAATACAGAAGGATCTCCAGTTAGAATATCAGCAAGAAGTGAATTTATTTCAGTAATTAAAGTAAAAAAGTTAGAGTTATAAAAACAGAAATATCTATTTTACATTTATTTCTGGTCCTTTTGATGATTCTGGACCTAAATTTCAGTTGGGGGGGGGGGACCAGGGAAACACTGACTTTTCTCTGTGTCCTCCCCCTCCCAGCTCCTCATGCCTGCGTCTGCACAGCCTTACATGAAGATTTAAATTAGCGTGTTCCCTCATCTTAAGTTACCCGTCATGGTAAATTGGTAACATGTCAACACGTCCAGACGTTTAATAATTTACTAGATGTCGTGATTTTCTAGAGGGGACGGGCTGTCCTGTTGGCAGGGGGGAGTGCCCTCCTTGGATAATGGTACGATTCTGTGCCTCTCCATTCCTTCCCCAGACTCTGGGACCTATACTTTCATCTAAATAGAGGACTTTGGACCACTGAGCAACAGTCCAGTTCTGTCTCTCCTCAGCCCAGGTAAGATGCTTCTGACGTGGTCTCTGGTTCAAGAACAGCTCAACACCTGGAATGTGACTGTTTTAGCCCATGTCCTAGATGTGTGTGTGTGTGTGTGTGTGCTGGCTCTGGAAGCTCTGCCTCTAGCTGGACACCACATCTTGTGAATCTCTCCTAAACTCTTGAAATGACTTTGCCTCTTGGAGGTCCAGATAACCGATATTCTGGACCAGTCCACAAACACATCATTACTGGTTAAACAGACTCAGCTGAATGTAATTTCTAATCAGCGATTACTGATGTATGTTTGTGAACTAGAATAAAGTGGCTATTCTGAGGCTTGAATGAAGCATCCAGTGAGCAACCAGCTCCTTTATGGAAGACCTTTTGTAGTTTTCCCTCCATGATGTGGGTGTTAGTTATTGTCTGATGGAGATCTGTCACCTCAGGAGTCTGCGCCATGATGGTGTAGGTCACAACATGGCATAATACAGCTAGTTTCACTTAATAAATTAGTAAAACAAATGAACTTTTCACGATATTTTAACTGAGATGCAGCTGTAACGGTGACGTTAGGTGTGACTCACCAGCAGGAAGCTGGGCTGCTGTAAGCTTGGGGTACTCATGTTTCTCAGCTCCAGCTCAGCTGAAGCGACCTGAAGCTGCAAAACAAACACAGACACGTTTCTATCCTCAGGCTAGCGGATCAATTCAGCTTTAAACAAACAGTTTAATCAGATTTTACAGAAAACAAATTGATCCAGAAAACAAGCAGGCGGTGAAGGCAGGACAACATCAACAACTGTTTACCTGCAGAGAGAAGGAGGCCATTCAGACAGTCAGCTAACGATGCTAACTGTGATGGTTAGCTAAAGCAGTTTAAACTGAAAACAGCAGCCATAAACTGCTCGAAAGTTCATCACCAAATCCCGGAAACTAATCCGGAATATTTTAACCAGTTCGTAACATATTTCTCACCTCTATCCAATGGGGAAACTTAAAGACTGAGAGAATTTTCCACGAACCGCGTTTCCATTAGAGCGGGTAGCCTTCTTCTCTGTTGGTCTCAGAGAAGCCGATTACATACAGTTGAACACTACCGCCACCTGCTGGAACTGGAGAGCATCTGTTCAGAAATACATTTTAGGAGGAGCCAATTAATAACAAATGGCAACTTAAGTGACTTTACAAGACAAACTGCAATTTATTTTAGAAATATATAATCAGATTAATGCCATGAAACAGACAGATTCATGTTCAATTACAACACATTTTTACCCTAATTAATGCAGTTAAATTCTGTTTATTCTGTCCTGTGGTGAAGAGTTATCCATCTGATTCCAAGGAGCCATTGATTACCTAAAATCTGATCAGCCCATTTACTGTATTCTAATATCCAACACCCAAATGCCACTTTTTAATTCCAACATAGCTTGTTAAATCCCTGAATGGTAAAACCCTAAAAGCACTGCATGGTATTTGATCTAGTCCCACATGGGTCCTCTTATGATGCTGGGTATTCTGGCTTTTCTGGCTCCTGCATCAAGCTTCTTCCTAGACACTCAAAGCGCTGTACATACAATCACAAAGAAAATAAACACAGATACAGACACAGAAAAACAAATCAAATGATAAAATCAAACAACAGAGGTAATTTAAAAAAAATAAAAGAAAATAAAGAGAATAGAATGATGGACAAGAAAATGAAAGGAAATTTGGACTGAAAACGCAACTAATCATGCCTAGATGGCCCAGTCAAAGGCCACTCTAAACAAATAAGTTTTTGATCTTGATTTAAAGCAACTTAGGGTTTTGGCGCTTTTCCAGTTTTCTGGGAGTTTATTCCAGATTAGTGGAGCATAAGAACTAAAAGCTGCTTCTCCATGTTTGGTTCTGGTTCTGGTTCTGCAGAGTAGATTTGAGCCAGAAGACCTGAGAGGTCTGGGTGGTTGACACACTGACAACAAGTCTGTAATGTATTTTGGTGCTAAGCCATTCAGTGATTTATAGACTAACAGAAGTATTTTAAAGTCTATTCTCTGAGCCACAGGGAGCCAGTGTAGGGACTTCAGAACCGGGCCGATGTGCTCCACTTTCTTAGTTCTAGTGAGGACGCGGGCAGCAGCGTTCTGGATCAACTGCAGCTGTCTGATCGACTTTTTAGGCAGACCTGTGAAGACACCGTTGCAGTAATCAATTCTACTAAAGATGAACGCATAAATTAGTTTTTCAAGGTCCTGCTGAGACATTAGTCCTTTAATCCTGGAGATGTTCTTTAGGTGATAGAAGGCCGACCTTGTTACTGTCTTTATGTTCCTCTGAAGGTTCAGGTCTGAGTCCTTCACTACACCCAGGTTTCCAGCCTGACTGGTGGTTTCTAGCTGTATCAACTGAAGCTGTGTGCTAACTTTTAAACGCTCTTCCTTTGGTCCAAAGATTATTACTTGAGTTTTGTTTTGATTCAGCTGAAGATAATTTAGGCCCATCCATGCATTGATTTCTTCTAAGCATTTTCCCAGCGCTTGAATGGGTTCATGGTCACCTGGTGACATCGTAACGTATAGCTGTGTGTCGTCTGCATATTTATGATAACTTATGTTGTTATTTATTATAATCTGAGTAAGGGGGAGCATGTAGATATTGAATAGGAGGGGCCCTAAGATGGACCCTTGGGGAACGCCACATGTGATTTTTAAATCAGACGTTATTACAGGCAAAGCTTCCTGAAGGAAAGCTGTGGGTAAAACATTGAGACAGCAGGAAGAAGAGCTTAGTTCCTGTACGATTTCTTCTAAGTTTTTATAATTTATTTGGTGAAATTGGGAAATTTTGTCAAAATCAGTTTTAGTTGGAGACAACATTGGTCCTGGAGTTGATGTGGATGTGCTGACTGCCTTTCTGATCTTTTGGGTTTTTTCAGTAAATAATTTAGCTAATTCATTGCAGGCCCTGGTAGAGTGGAGTTCAGATGCTACAGTTACAGGAGGGTTTGTTAACCTGTCGACCGTGGCAAATAATGCACCAGCATTGTTAATGTTTTTACTGATGATCTCAGAAAAGAAAGATTCCCTTTCATCTTTCATTTGTAGGTTATATCTGTATAGTCTCTCTTTATAGATAATATAGTGAACCTGGAGTCCAGTCTTTCGCCACCTGCATTCAGCTTTTCGACACTCCTGTTTTCCACTTCTGACTGGTGACTTCAAAAAATATTCAAAAGAGTCAAATATGCCCAGAAATACTTTTTTATACTCTAATAAATCTTTAAACAAAGTGGCCACCCCTCCACCTTTTCTTTGCTGTCTGCTCTTACAAAGAAAATTGTAGTTCAGAGGCACCAACTCTATCAGAATGGGAGCTTCATTAAATTCATGTAACCATGTTTCTGTTAAAAATAGAACATCAAGATTGTGGTCAGTAATGAAGTCATTGATTAAAAATGATTTTCCTGACAGAGATCTAATGTTCAATAAAGCCAGTTTATATGACTTAGTTGCTGATATTAACTCTTTATCTGGTTGTACCTGACAGTTTATGGCTTTTTTTGATTGTTTATTACTGTCTCTTATCCTTTTAGCTTTGTTCTTTCTGTCACGTATAAACAGAGAGATTTTACAACTATCTCCTATTAGGGGCCCAAGTTTTTCCTGGACATGATCATTTCTGATAGAGTTACCACTGGGGCCCAGACTGTATCACAGAGAAGTGATTTGAAGGTCCTGATTAGGAGGAGATAGATTAGGAGGTGGTGGAGGTCTGCGGCATTTGGAAGATGTTGGTTTAGTAGCTGGGCCTCGGCCACGGGGGGTGTTGAATGGAAAAGATGTCAGAACCATTTGGGTCCCGATTTTAAGAGCTCCTTTCATGTTATCAGAATCCAGTAAAGCAAAAAGCGGGCTCGGTGGGGAGATGGGAGAGTTCTGTGCGGTCTGAGTCGGGGTCTGGGGTGAGGGGCGTATAATGGGGGGGGTCCACTTCTTCTGTGGATTTCGACGGGGTGACCTTTTGTGATGACCTCTCTTTCTCAGCCAGATTGTTTCTGCTGGAGCTGTTGGAGGCAGCGTTATCATTGTTGTTGATACTCCATGTTCTCTGCTGAAGGTCGAAGCTGCTGGCAGATTATTTACTGAATAGAAGAGATTAGATGTGAGACGTCTGACTCCTGGCTTGTTCAAACAGAAACCATCTTGCTTGAAGAGTTGTCTTTTTTCCAAAAAAATATTAAAGTTGTCGATGACGTTCACAGGTGTTGTGGCACATGTTTTTTTCAACCACTTATTAATCATCAGAAGTCTGGAAAAAATCTCATCTCCACAGAAAATTGGTGCAAAGGGTCCGCTGAGAAACACCTTGATATTGAGACCTCCAACAATATTCAGAAGACGAGTGAAATCCTCCTTCAATCCTTCTGATTTTTTCTTAGCCACGTCATCTATGGCTCCACAGTGTATAATAAGGTTTTCTAGAGACGGGTGTTTTTCTGTGATTGTAAGAATATTCTCTGAGATATCAGAGACCACGTTACTGGTACCAATCATAACTTCTGTGTTTTTCTTGTTGCAGAAGTTATTAATCCCATCCACAGCTGTGTTGCCCACTATTAGGGTTGTTGGTCCAGTGTGGGAACTTTTTCTCTGGCAGCTTAGGAGAAAACTGTTTAGACTGAAGGTTGTTCTCAAACCTTTTATTGTTCTCAGAAGATGGATCATTTTCCTGGTTTTCATTCTGTAGTGGAGAAAATCTGTTCTGGAGAAGAACTCCATCATTTCCAGCTGTCTCACTCCTATCAGTTGTTGTGACAGCAGTTCGCTGTCGAAGTCTCCTTTTCCCAGGGGAAACGGGGGCATTTCTCTGTAATTCTGGCCATTCTGATTTATTTAATTGCTGAGATCTTCCAGTGAGTCGTCCACCTTGATTTTTTGGGCATGCCCCTAAAACATGCCAGGGGGGTCTGCCGGTAGGTTTATTCTCAGTGTTCTGATTGCCGGCTGAGTTGTTGAGCTGGATGTCACTGTTTGGGATCACAGGCAGAGATTAACCATCGCTGTACCCCATATTCACCTCCACATTCACTTCTAGTCCATGGATTTTCATCTCCAAAACAGCCAATTTCTGTAAAAGTTTGTCGAAGTCCTCTGTGGTGAAGAGAGGCATTTTGTGCTGATTAGCTGGCGTCAACTTGTCCTGCTTTCAGGTTCGATTATAAAAACATCAAAATCCTTTAAAAAAAAATAATAATAATAATAATAATCCTTGGGAGTCGCTGGTAAGAAGTAGTTTTAGTCCAATATTTCTGTAATTTTGGCAAAGAGATAAAAAGTTAGGAATAAAAGAATACAAGCAAGCAGGGAGCTTAGAAGAAAAGCGTCTGAGCAGGAAGAGAGGCAGAGGCGGAAGAAAAAGTAACAATAGGTACCTGCTGGGTCACTGAAAGAGCAATAGACTGCTTCTATATGACCATAAAATGGGGCTACACTTTCTCTGTGAAAGTGCTTGGCCAACATCTTAAGATGTTTGCTTATTGCCTTTTGACTTTTTTGTAGTTTATTTCTTCTAACCCTGGAAGAAGAACAGATCAACTAAATCATGAAAAGCTCAAATTAAAATAACCTTCCTGTTGGTCACCAGTAGATGGCGTGACGTCTGCTCCCGTACATTAACACCTGTCTCCTCCATGTTGGGGAGATGTCTTCTCCATTTGGTGGCTTTGAGCAGACCAACACTTGTTTCATCACACTCTTCACACATCCACACATGACCCCGTTCACCACTGATTGGCTGATCTCCACATCTCATGACCTTCTTTTTTGATTTATTGTTAATATTATATATATAAACCTTATTTTGTTCAATTCAATTCAGTTTATTTATATTGCGCCAATTCACAACACGTCGTCTCAAGGCACTTCACAACAGTCAGGTTCATACATCCCAATTAATCCTAATCATTGAACAGTTCAGTCAGATTCAGTTATTTATTCAAATTGGATAAAAAGTTTTTCTGTCTAAGGAAACCCAGCAGATTGCATCCAGTCAGTGACTTGCAGCATTCACTCCTCCTGGATGAACATGTAGAGACAGTGGACAGTCACTGGCGTTGACTTTGCAGCAATCCCTCATACTGAGCATGCATGTAGCGACAGTGGAGAGGAAAAACTCCCTTTTAACAAGAAGAAACCTCCAGCAGAACCAGAACCAGGCTCAGTGTGAGCGGCCATCTGCCACGACCGACTGGAGGTTAGAGAGAACAGAGCAGAGACACAAAAAGAACAAAGAAGCACTGATCCAGGAGTACTTTCTATGGGAAGGAAAAGTAAATGTTAATGGATGTAGCTCCTTTAGTCGTTTCACCAAGAAAGAAAGAACAGATAAACTCTGAGCCAGTTTTCAAGGTTAGAGTCTAAAAGAAAGCACATAGAGTTAGTTACAGTAGAAGCTCAGTCAGTAGCCATGTCTAGGAGAGAGAAAGGGTTAAACACTAAAAGACAGGGCTATGTGGATCATCTGTAGAAGGTGAGCATTAAGTTGTTGCCAGCAGAAGCTCGGATGATTCCCCTCTCCAGAAAGGTGTCACAGGTAGACACAGAGCCAGGCCAGGTGTAGCTTCTAGGAAGAGAAAAGAGAGAACAAGGTTAAAAGCTGAAATAACAGCAAATAATGCAAAATTGTAGAGTAGTGTGAGAATGTAGCGAAGAGGGTGAAAGTGGTCATTATGTCCTCCAGCAGCCTAAGCCTATAGCAGCATAACTACACATTTAGTTTCAGTTCAGATTATTTAGTTAAACGGCGCTTATTTACAACAATGTCGTCTCAAGGAACCCCACAAAGGGTCCCACTGATGGTCATTGTTATACTAAAAACCACAAGGAT
The DNA here is from genome assembly GCF_021462225.1 of Girardinichthys multiradiatus. Lineage (NCBI taxonomy): Eukaryota > Metazoa > Chordata > Actinopteri > Cyprinodontiformes > Goodeidae > Girardinichthys > Girardinichthys multiradiatus. The sequence goes on along the minus strand of NC_061812.1, from coordinate 3,571,213 downwards.
TGGGATACCTCTTTCTGTCAGACTGATTATAACCATTAGAAAAGAGAAGGGGTCATACAGGTAGCAGAAATGGAGGGTGTGTTTGCACCTCAACCATAACTGAGCCGGTTTAGGCTAAACCTGACTCCCCCTTACTCCAACCAACAAGGAGGGAAGAAGGCTTCCTCCCTGATAAACTAAGCCACTCTAACTATAAGCTTTATCAAAAAGGAAAGTTTTAAGCCTAGCCTTAAAAGTAGACAGGGTGTCTGCCTCACGGACTAAAACTGGGAGCTGGTTCCACAGGAGAGGAGCCTGATAACTAAAGGATCTGCCTCCCATTCTACTTCTAGAGACTCTAGGAACCACCAGTAAACCTGCAGTCTGAGAACAAAGTGCTCTGTTAGGAACATATGGACCAATCAGATCTCTGATGTATGATGGAGCTACAGGGGTTGGATAATGAAACTGAAACACCTGGTTTTAGACCACAATAATTTATTAGTATGGTGTAGGGCCTCCTTTTGCGGCCAATACAGCATCAATTCATCTTGGGAATGACATATACAAGTCCTGCACAGTGGTCAGAGGGATTTTAAGTCATTCTTCTTGCAGGATAGTGGCCAGGTCACTACGTGATACTGGTGGAGGAAAACATTTCCTGACTCGCTCCTCCAAAACACCCCAAAGTGGCTCAATAATATTTAGATCTGGTGACTGTGCAGGCCATGGGAGATGTTCAACTTCACTTTCATGTTCATCAAACCAATCTTTCACCAGTCTTGCTGTGTGTATTGGTGCATTGTCATCCTGATACACGGCACCGCCTTCAGGATACAATGTTTGAATCATTGGATGCACATGGTCCTCAAGAATGGTTTGGTAGTCCTTGGCAGTGACGCGCCCATCTAGCACAAGTATTGGGCCAAGGGAATGCCATGATATGGCAGCCCAAACCATCACTGATCCACCCCCATGCTTCACTCTGGGCATGCAACAGTCTGGGTGGTACGCTTCTTTGGGACTTCTCCACATCGTAACTCTCCCGGATGTGGGGAAAACAGTAAAGGTGGACTCATCAGAGAACAATACGTGTTTCACATTGTCCACAGCCCAAGATTTGCGCTCCTTGCACCATTGAAACCGATGTTTGGCATTGACATGAGTGACCAAAGGTTTGGCTATAGCAGCCCGGCCGTGTATATTGACCCTGTGGAGCTCCTGACGGACAGTTCTGGTGGAAACAGGAGAGTTGAGGTGCACATTTAATTCTGCCGTGATTTGGGCAGCCGTGGTTTTCTGTTTTTTGGATACAATCCGGGTTAGCACCCGAACATCCCTTTCAGACAGCTTCCTCTTGCGTCCACAGTTAATCCTGTTGGATGTGGTTCGTCCTTCTTGGTGGTATGCTGACATTACCCTGGATACCGTGGCTCTTGATACATCACAAAGACTTGCTGTCTTGGTCACAGATGCGCCAGCAAGACATGCACCAACAATTTGTCCTCTTTTGAACTCTGGTAAGTCACCCATAATGTTGTGTGCATTTCAATATTTTGAATAAAACTGTGCTCTTACCCTGCTAATTGAACCTTCACACTCTGCTCTTACTGGTGCAATGTGCAATCAATGAAGACTGGCTACCAGGCTGGTCCAATTTAGCCATGAAACCTCCCACACTAAAATGACAGGTGTTTCAGTTTCATTGTCCAACCCCTGTAGATCATTAAGGGCTTTATATGTGAGGAGGAGAATTTTAAATTCTACTCTGGATTTAACAGGGAGCCAATGAAGGGAAGCTAAAACAGGAGAAATATGATCTCTCTTTTTAATTTTTATCAGAACTCTTGCTGCAGCATTTTGAATCAGTTGAAGGCTTTTCACTGCATTTTGTGGACATCCTGATAGTAAAGAATTACAATAGTCCAGCCTTGAAGTAACAAATGCATGGACTAGTTTTTCAGCATCACTCCTAGATAGGATATTTCTAATTTTGGCAATGTTCCGGAGATGAAAGAAGGAAATCCTAGAAACCTGTTTAATATGGGATTTAAATGACATGTCCTGGTCAAAGTTAACACCAAGGTTTTTTACTTTACTTACTTAAGATTTAAACCAGCCTAGAGCTGTTCCCCTGATCCCTACATCCCTACAACATATACCAGCCTTTCTAAGAGAATTTTGTGATCAACTGTATCAAATGCAGCACTGAGATCTAACAGTACCAGAACAGACACAAGTCCATTATCTGAGGCCATAAGAATATGTTCATCTTTACTTGTCTGTCTGTTTTTGTCTGTCTGTCATCTCATCAGGTCATGATGAAGGAAACTTCTGACCAGAACTGTAAGTTTATGGTAGATGGCTTTCTGTATGCTAACTGCACCACTGCGGATTTCTTCTTGCCGTATTTGTCATTCCTTGTGCTCAGTTTCTTAGTTTATTCCAGTGTTCATTCCCTGTGAATTCTAGTTTATTTACCTTGGGTTGGAGTTTCTTTGTATCTCTGTTCAGCTCCTCCGTGTTCATTAGTCTCCCTCCCTCAGCTTCCTTCCTTACTTTCAGCCTCAGCTGCACCTCATTATCTCCAGTCACACCGGCTTCCAATATCATAGTGAACACGTCATGCAGTATTAAGTCTTGTTGATTGTCGTTCGCTGTTGGATTCCCCCTTGCCATTCCCATTTAAATTCCCATTATTCTCCAGTTTGCCTGTTTCACAGTTCTCCCATCGACCTGCTTGTATCTTTCTTTGTAGGTTTTTCTGTTTCATTAAAAAAATATCACAATGCTCATCACAAGCTCCTGCCTGTGCCTGGTTCTTATTCCACAACCACACCTCTTGACACTGCTGGGTTTCCCAGACCAGACGTCGGCAACCTGCAGCACCGGAACTGCAAGTGGCTCCTAGAACCTTCCACAAGTAGCTCTTTAACTTTAGCCAAAAATTATAAAGAACCAACTAATGCTTTTTAGATATAGATAGAAAAGCAAAGGCAGGTTTTAGCAGTTGTTCCAAACCTTGGTGAAAAAAAGGATCCATAAACATTTGTGCGATCCCTGCCATGTTTTCTGGGAAACCAGCAGCACAACAGGTCACTTTTTTCCTTTTCTCTTCATTTGCCAAAACCACCAGCTTTCAGTAGAGGGTATTTTTTTCCCTGCACTCTGTCTGATGCAAATGGCTTCGATATTGAAGAATGTGACATGGTTCACTGTGGCAGTACATAAGATATGCCAGTGCACAAATATGGTTGGACTTTGCCTTAAATTCATCAGTGATGCCTTCTCTAAAAGCAAACAAACTGTTACAGACGGAGATCTACCTGCTGTCTTTATTCTGCAACTGTCACCAACAACTGAGGTGAAACTCCTCCTGTGTGTGTGTGTGTGTGTGTGTGTGTGTGTTCTTGTACTTGTTGCTGAGTGAGAACCATTTTTCGTATTTTTATCGCAAAGTGAGGACATTTTGACAAAGTGAGGACATTTTCCTGGTCCTCACTTTTTCAAATTCCGTTCTTGGGACAGAGGTTAGGTTTAGGACTAGGGTATGAATTGAGTTATTGTTAGGGTTAGGTATTAACTGGTTAGGGTTAGGGTTAGTGTTAGGGTCAGCGTTACGCACTAAAAATCAAGGAAAATGAATGGAAGTCAATGGAAGTAACCGAAAAGTCCTCATAAAGATAGTAAAACACGGATGTGTGTGTGTGTGTCATATTAATTCATCCCTGTGCACATCTCGAACTCATCTGGAATTTATTATGGATTGTTTTAAAAAAACTTTCTTAAATTTCTAAATCACCAAAGTAGAATCCTTCATTTTAAAGGAAACTTTGACAGCTTTGGATCATAACAACATCATTAAACACAGTAAATCTCGTAGGTTTCAGGACATCTTCTGCAGAAAAGGAGGTTAATTTACCCAGATTTAATGTCATGAAGAAAGCCTTGATGGAAGCAGGTAAACGTGTGTCAAAGGTCAGATCTGAGGTGTTCCTATGCTCTACACACCTGTCTGACAGTTTTCTGCTGACTCTCTGACAGCTGCACCGTCCAGCTGAGCTCAGCCTGCAGCGACCGAGGAACGCACTCCAGGAACGTGGAGTTTCCTTCAACACCATACACCACCTTCACCTCCACAGAGTCTGGATCTGACAAAACAAGAAGCAAACAGGACACACAACATGAAATGTGTGCATCTGGATTTTCCAGTTAGTGGAGACCCCACAAGAACTTTATGAGAGGACAAACTACAGTTTTCACTTAAAGCATCAACAAAACCATTTATCAGGAAAAGCTGAGATCCTAGTTCTTCTAAAACTGCAGATCTACAGCAAATCCTCTAGAGGGCGCCACATCTGTGCCTCAAGACTAATTATAACAGGAACCTTTTAAATAAACAGGAACTAGTTCAAAGTCTCAGAGAGAAAATACTCGAGAATATCACCTTCATGACCTTCTCAGGTCAAACCAACTCTGAACAAGTATAACAAAGAGCTGAGGGACCAAGACACTGAAACACAGACTGATGCTGGTGGAGAAACAAGAAGATCAAAGTGAAAGTAAGAGAAGAAAGTTTCTTCAGGAGGGAAACTGACTTCCTGGTTTAACGTTCTGTCTTCTGTGTTTTCAGCTTCACTCAGAGACTAAATGGCTTCCAGATTAGAGGAGGATCTCTGCTGTCCGGTCTGTAAGGAGATCTTTAAGGATCCGGTTGTTCTGTCCTGTAGCCACAGCTTCTGTAAGGAGTGTCTGAAGAACTGGTGGAGAGAGAAACCAGTACAAGAGTGTCCAGTTTGTAAGAGGAGATCTTCAAAGGATCAACCACCCCGTAACCTGGTTCTGAAGAACCTGTGTGAGACCTTCTTACAGCAGAGAGACCAGAGAGCTTCAGAGGATCTCTGCAGTCTGCACTCTGAGAAGCTCAAACTCTTCTGTCTGGACCATCAGCAGCCAGTGTGTCTCGTCTGCAGAGATTCAGAAAAACACACCAAGCACAGATTCAGACCCATCAATGAAGCTGCTCAGCAACACAAGAAGAACCTTCAGGAAACTCTGGAACCTTTGAAGAAGAACCTGGGTCTCAGGAAGAAAGTTCAAGAGGAGTTTAATCAGACAGCAGAACACGTGAAGGTCCAGGCCCGACACACAGAGAGGCTGATTAAGGAGCAGTTTAAGAAGCTTCATCAGTTTCTAGCAGAGGAAGAGGAGGCCAGGCTGGCTGCACTGAGGGAGGAAGAGGAGCAGAAGAGTGGGATGATGAAGGAGAAGATGGAGGCTCTGAGCAGAGAGATAACAGCTCTTTCAGCCACAGTCAGAGCCACAGAGGAGGAGCTGAGAGCTGAAGACGTCTCCTTCCTGCACAACTACAAGGCTGCAGTGGAAAGAGTCCAGCGCTGCCCCCTGCTGGATGGTCCACAGCTGCCCTCAGGAGCTCTGATAGACCAGGCCAAACATCTGGGCAACCTGGCCTTCAACATCTGGAGCAACATGAAGAACATGGTGTCCTACACTCCTCTCATCCTGGACCCAAACACTGCTGGTTCAAAACTCTTCTTGTCTGAAGATCTGACCAGTGTGACTGTAGGAGAGAAACAGAAGCTTCCTGATAATCCAGAGAGGTTTGATGGGTGGTGGTCTATCCTGAGTTCTGAGGGCTTTAACTCAGGGAACCACAGCTGGGATGTAGATGTTGGAGACAGTGGAGGCTGGGTGCTTGGTGGGATACCAGAGTCTGTCCAGAGGAAGAGAATCATAAAGTCTGGATGGTTGTCTATACGGTTCGATGAAGGTAAATACTCAGCATGGTCTCCAGCAGCTCCTCGCACAGTTCTCTCAGTACAGAAGAAGCTCCAGAGGATCAGAGTGAATCTGGACTGGGACAGAGGAAAGCTGTCCTTCTCTGATCTGGACACTAACACACACATACACACCTTCACACACACCTTCACTGACAAGATGTTTCCATACATCGCCACAAGGAATCAAGCAACAATCTTACCGATGAAGATCTCAGTGAGCAAACAGCAGCTCTGATGTTCTCAGCATGAAGAACATAAAGTCCAAATAAAACCTTATTGATCAGATTGAAGCTCAGTGTTTTAAACAGGAAACTGGAGATGATCTGATCTGGTCTGACTGATCATCTGGTTGCTTTCAGGTCAGCTTCAGATCTGCTTAATAATCTGTCCAGATGCTACAAACTAAAGGTGACATGAAGTGGATGATGTGGAGTTCACCTGGAGATCTTTACCTTCCTCTGTGACTGGACACTGACTCCAGGGGTCTCCATGCTTCACATCCTGTCTGCGAGCTCGCCTGACCCACAAACACAGATCAGAACCTGAGATGAGGTTCTGAAAAGCATCATCAATAGTGTCTGAAAAACAAACTGATCTTTACAGAAAACGTCATAAAAACAGTTTAAAGAAGAGGAACTTCTTACCTCTCTGTTGCATCCTGAATTAGTTTTCATTGCACACATCTGAGAGGATTTCCTGGATTATGATTGGCTTTCAGGAGGTACAGCTTTAGGTGGTGTCAGTCAAACCGAACCAACGTGGGGTGGAGCACAAGTTAACCTGTGATGTCATCTCTGTCTTTAGTGAGAGAGCCAGAGAGCTTCGTTTAGCGAGGCACAGCTGGGAAATTTGAAGACACCTCGTCTTTGCAAGCTGGGAGCGTTTCTGTGGATGTTTGTATCATGGAAGCAGCCATGGAGAGGAGAACATGTAGCGCTAACAGGGAACAGCATGGCCCGGCTCACTGACCTGTTGCTGGTCGTGGACCTCATGTTTAGTGGAGCTTCAGGTGCAGCTGGATGGAGTTCTGACCAGCAGAACTCTGAGGGATGCAACACCTCAGTAACACGATTATTCAAGAGAAGATGCCATTTGTTTGTCCTCCTGTTAGTGATATGATGAACTTGTGGTGGGAGCTGTAAAGGTTAGACTGGAGAAGTTTGGTGGGTTTTTTCTATCTGCAGGTTTTATGAATAAATGTGATGGTTTAATTCTAGACTTTATGATGCAGAAAGTTGGAGCTGATGTTCACGTCTGTTTGCTGCCTTCTGATTGGTCTAAATGTCCTTCACTTGTTTTACTTTCAGTGTTTGTTTGCACATAATTTCAGTAAAGTCCAGACGGTGTATCTGGGTTAAATTAGACGAGCATGTGAACAATAAAGGCTGCTTTGGTTCAGTTAGAAGAACCTGAATATTTCTGCATCATCTCAGTGGTGGGATTAATCTGCTGAATTACCTTGAAAACATCAAAGGGAATCAGTTTATTTTCCAGGTGAGGAAACATGAACACTAAATGAACAGCATGACTTCCTGATAGAAATATATGTTCTAGATGTTCTGGGTTAATGGACCTTCTTATATCTTGTAGAACAAAGCCTTTTAAATTCACCAGTTTTGGTTGAGAGACTGAAAGCCATGACTCCAATAACCATTTAGCATAATAAGAGTTTGTTCTGTAATTATTAACAGTTGGATTAGAAAATGATAAAGCAGGAACATTAAAATGTTGTAATTAAAGCAAATAAACTTCAGTTCTTGTGGAATAAAACATTGTGTTTGTAATTAAGTTCTTCTGTTAGATGTGAAAATGTAGGTTTTCTGTTGGGTGTATCTGGTTGTTTCCATCTAAGATCATCATAGGATTCTGGGTTTGCTACAAAACAGTGAAAAATAAAACAATATTTGTTGAAAATGCTTTTTAATTGTGTTGTGCCCCTTTAAGAGAAAGGTAGCTTAATTGTTAGTTTATCTGATTGGTCCACGTGATGCCCTGATTAGCCAATGATGTTCATGTTCTAGATGTCTCCGTAATGCTGCGGCAGCAGGTAAATATCGCGTTAGTTAGTCCAAAACGTGCTGGGTGTGAGTTCATGAAAACCATGTAAGTTCTCTCAGTAGATGTTATAAAGGTTAAATACACAGGTTGGTATTTCTATATATATTTTATGTTTAAATAACACAATAATGTAAGCTCCGTTGATGGCACCCAGTCATGAGGAACATGTGGTTATTGAGCGCCCCCTAGTGGCTTTATGAAGCGTTTTCTGTTGAATTATTTTGAAGTGATATTTTATTTTCTGTATTTAAATGGAGCATATTGTTTTCTTTGTTTGTAGACCTCATCCATATGTATTCAGAGAAGAATTAAAGATTTAAATGGACTAAGAGTGTTTTAGTCATCCTTGACAGGATGCCCGTGGCTGAATATTACAACGATGCGCCTTTAAAGAGAACTCATAACAATATTTTTAATCTAAATAACATCATTAGGATCAACATGTAGAAGAGAATCTGTGTCCATCCTCCAAATTAGAGACATTTCCCAGACCACACAGAACTCTCCCATCTCCCCACTGAGCCCGCTTTTTACTTTACTGGATTCTGATAACATGAAAGGAGCTCTTCAAATCGGGACCCAAATGGTTCTGACATCTTCTCCATTCAACACCCCTCGTGGCCGAGGCCCTGCTACTAAACCAACATCTTCCAAATGCCGCAGACCTCCACCACCTCCTAATCTATCTCCTCCTAATCAGGACCTTCAGATCACTTCTCTGTGATACAGTCTGGACTCCAGTGGTAACTCTATCAGAAATGATCATGTCCAGGAAAAACTTGGGCCCCTAATAGGAGATAGTTGTAAAATCTCTGTGCTTATACGTGACAGAAAGAACAAAGCTAAAAGGATAAGAGACAGTAATAAACAATCAACAAAAGCCATAAACTGTCAGGTACAACCAGATAGCGGCGGGCACTTTGTTTAAAGATTTATTAGAGTATAAAAAAGTATTTCTGGGCAGATTTGACTCTTTTGAATATTTGGCTCTCCGGGTAAAGAGCCCGGTCCTAACAATGTTCTTGAATATTTACTGGCCTCCTAAGTCCAAAACAAACTTTATCAGTGATATTAATGAGGTTTTATCTGTGATATGTGTTGATTATGACTGTTTAATTATTGTGGGAGACTTCAACATTCACATGGACAATCCTGAAGACAGAAGTCCAATAGATCTATGTGACACTCTTAGAAATGTTGGTTTGACTCAACATGTTAAACAGCAAACGCACAAACAGGGACATATTTTGGACTTGATCATCATTAAGGGTCTAAACATTTCCAAGGTGTCTGTAACTGATGTTGCTCTATCTGACCACTTTTCTGTTATTTTTGAAAGCATCATCTGCAATGACTCAGTTTGCCAAAGAGACATTATAAGAAAATGCATCTTTAAGGACGGTGCTGCTGAAACCTTTAAGCAGATTTACTCTTCTACCTCCACTTTGCCCTGTAACACTGTAGATGAGCTGGTAGATAACTTTCATTCTAAAATCTCGGACATCATTGATTCAATTGCTCCAATTAAAGTGAAAGTCGTTTCTGGGAAGAAAATGTCTCCATGGAGAAGTGCTCCACCAGTCAGAAGTAAAATAAAGGAGTGTCGAAAAGCTGAACGCAGGTGGAGAAAGACTGGACTCCAGGTTCACTATATTATCTATAAAGAGAGACTATACAGATATAACATACAACTGAAAAATGCAAGAGAATCTTTCTTTTCTGAGATCATCAGTAAAAACATTAACAATGCTGGTGCATTAATTGCCACGGTCGACAGGTTAACAAACCCTCCTGTAACTGTAGCATCTGAACTCCACTCTACCAGGGCCTGCAATGAATTAGCTAAATTCTTTACTGAAAAACCCAAAAGATCAGAGAGGCAGTCAGAACATCCACATCAACTCCAGGACCAAAGTTGTCTCCAACTAGAACTGATTTTGACAAAATTTCCCAATTTCACCAAATTACAAAAACTTAGAAGAAATCGTACAGCAACTAAGTTCTTCTTCCTGCTGTCTCGATGTTTTACCCACAGCTTTCATTAAGAAAGCTTTGCCCATAATAACATCTGATTTAACACAAATAATAAACACGTCCCTTTTGTCAGGTGTTTTCCTCCAGGCCCTGAAAACAGCAATTATCAAACCTCTATTGAAAAAGAGCAACTTGAACAAGCTGCTACTACAGAACTACAGGCCTATATCAAACCTCCTCTTCATCAGTAAGATTATTGAAAAAGCTGCGTTTCAACAGTTAAACAACTTCCTAACAACGACCAACTGCTTCATGTCTTCCAGTCAGGCTTCCTGCTCACCACAGTACAGAGACTGCTCTTGTCAAGGTGTTCAATGACATCCGTATAAATGCAGACTGTGGAAGAACCACAGTGCTGGTATTATTGGACCTTAGTGCAGCATTCAACACTGTTGATCATTTTATTAGAGCGCCTGGAAAACTGGGTCGGCCTTTCTGGTACAGCACTCAACTGGTTTAAATCCTACTTGAAGGACAGGGACTTTTTTGTGTCAGTAGGTAACTTTACATCAGAGACCACAAAAATCACATGTGGCGTTCCCCAAGGGTCCATCTTAGGGCCCCTCCTATTCAATATCTACATGCTCCCCCTAACTCAGATTTTAATAAACAACAACGTAATTTATCATAACTATGCAGACGACACACAGCTATACGTTACGATGTCACCAGGTGACCATGAACCCATTCAAGTGCTGGGTAAATGCTTAGAAGAAATCAATGCATGGATGGGCCTAAATTATCTTCAGCTGAATCAAAACAAAACTGAAGTAATAATCTTTGGACCAAAGGAAGAGCGTTTAAAAGTTAGCACACAGCTTCAGTTAATACAGCTAGAAACCACCAGTCAGGCTCGAAACCTGGGTGTAGTGATGGACTCAGACCTGAACCTTCAGAGGAACATAAAGACAGTAACAAGGTCGGCCTTCTATCACCTAAAGAACATCTCCAGGATTAAAGGACTAATGTCTCAGCAGGACCTTGAAAAATTAATTCATGCGTTCATCTTTAGTAGAATTGATTACTGCAACGGTGTCTTCACAGGTCTGCCTAAAAAGTGGACCAGACAGCTGCAGTTGATCCAGAACGCTGCTGCCCGCGTCCTCACTAGAACTAAGAAAGTGGAGAACATCGGCCCGGTTCTAAAGTCCCTACACTGGCTCCCTGTAGCTCAGAGAATAGACTTTAAAATACTTCTGTTAGTCTATAAATCACTGAATGGCTTAGCATCAAAATACATTACAGACTTGTTGTCAGTGGATCAACCATCCAGACCTCTCAGGTCTTCTGGCTCAAATCTACTCTGCAGAACCAGAACCAGAACCAAACATGGAGAAGCAGCTTTTAGTTCTTATGCTCCACTAATCTGGAATAAACTCCCAGAAAACTGTAAAAGCGCCGAAACCCTAAGATGCTTTAAATCAAGATTAAAACTTGTTTGGAGTGGCCTTTGACTGGGCCATCTAAACATTATTAGTTACGTTTTCAGTCCATTTTCCTTTCATTTTCTTATCCATTATTCTATTCTCTTTATTTTATTTTATTTCCTCTGTTGTTTGTATGTTCAGCGCCTTGAGTGCTTTGTTGCTGAAAAGTGCTAAATAAATAAACTTGACTTGACTTGTAAATTAGCTCTGAGGTCTAAGGGGCGAAGGAGGAGGTTCTCACCCAGGATTCATCAAAGAACCACCACCAGCTGGGTTCCTTGGTCTTCATGATGCTGCTGGTTCTCCAACAAACCTCTGAGGTCAGAATCAGAACATCTGTAGTTGGACTCATTAAATCTCTCCAAGCTGGATTCTGGTGACTGGTTAGGGGACTCTGAAGGCAGCTGGTTTTACTGGATTTTATTTAGGGGAATCAGAGTAAAGGGGCATGAATGTAAATGCATGTGTTGCCCCCTTAAAAGAAGGGAAAAAGTGCAAGACAATGATCACAGGAGACCGTGTCACTGCTTCTCCTTTCACTCGTGTATTGAGTGCAGAAAAAAACATGCGAGTCCCCTAGTGGATCCTTTAGGTTTTGACGTTAAAATAACCCCTTTTCCAAACAAAGAAACTTAAATACTTCATCTTTTGCACATTTTAAACCAAATTAGGAAAACATACAAATGAAAATAATCAAAATAAATGAGCATAATATTAATAAAGTTAAATCACCCTGCAACTCATGCCACACTGTTCAGATGTTTATTTGTTAAAAATATGTTAAAAATCATTTCTGTTTCCTATTTTGTTTGTTGTCTGAACTTGTGATCTCATGAAAGTTCATCTGTGTTTATACTTTTGGCAATAAAATGTGTTTTATTAAGGAATGTGACATTTTAGTCCATCAGATTTATTGACAAATCAAATGAATTGCATCTAATCAAGGATTATATTAATGACTGATCCCTCTGAGGTCATAGTTCTAATGAATAACGAAACAAACCAAACACTGACAGAGACATTTCTATGACTGGACTGGAACCTTCTGAACATTATTATTATTATTATTATTATTAAACTAAATCAAAGTTTCTGGTCTCTACAGTTTACAGAAAGGACCTGAGGTCTGCATTATCATATATTACAGGAGAAAAGTTTGGTAGAAGGAAGATCTAGGAGTATTGATTTAGAGTTTGAAATAAAATAGTTTCTACAGATTTTCTCTCTGTTCTTCCAACTCCAGTAGACCCGGATCGACAACTGTTTGAGACTCTCTCCCTCTCTGTATCTGTCCTGTCTGTCTATGAGACAAGGACAGGAGGACACAGACAAGGGAAGGTAAGAGAATGAGTGTCCACCATATTTTTCCTCCTCCTCTCTGTCTTTGCTGGTCATAAATGTGGTTAAATCTGCTGTACAGTTCATGTGTTGACACATTTTTCTTTCTTAATCCTCCAGCAACCCTTTGATGAAGTCCATGAATTCAGCAGCAGGACCTGGATCGGTTTGGTCAGGACTCAGTACTTGTTCACGTTTTGTTTGGCTCTTCTTGCCAGAGTATTTTTATATTCAGGTTGTGATACTTTTTGACATTTTTGTAAAAAAGCAAATGTTGCTGTTGTTTTAAAAACTTATACTATTTTGTTATACTGCTGTTTGTCGGCTTTAATATGACAATGAAATTAAGTCATTTTAAAAAGTATTTCCTTGAAGTTACAAAAATGACTGACAATTATCGCGAGTTTTTTAAATAAAGGTGAATATTTCTACTTCAACTGCTAGCAATAGCCAAAGTATGCAGAGTCAGTTCAGTTACTGTTGAAATCACAATTTAAGAGATGCTCTAAAGCTCCTGTAAAATAAATGTACTGTAATTGTATTACAGAGTTTCTGTAATTTTATGTCATGAAGAATGGCATAAAATTACATTAAAATTTTAATTAAAAATTACATTAAAATTGTAATACATTTATAGTAAAATTGTAGAAAAATTACAGTAAAAGTCTAATAAAATTATAGTAAAATTGTAATAAAATTACAGTAAAATTGTAATAGGATTACAGTAAAACTGTAATTAAATTACAGTTAGGTTACCATAAAATTACAGTAACTGGCTGGCAACCCTGCTGCTAGTACTTTACTGTAAAATTTAGTTACTTTCTTTACAGTGTATCTAAAGATGTTCCCAGATGTTTCCAAAAACATGCAGGAAAGTGTTGGAATTAGTGTATATTTCAGGATTCATCTGATGCTGTGTACAGATTCAGTCTATTGCTTTGGAAAAGCCTACAGTCAATTCAAACAAGCAGAGAAGACTTTCTTATTGAACTTTTTCTGTCTTTACTAGGACTCCACAGCGTGGGCATAGATGTACACTTCTGTTTGGTGCCTGCAAACATAAGGATACAAGGAAATAAACGTTTTGATAAATTAGCCAAACCTTCTTTGCTAAAACAAATAACAATATCCATTCCACGAGGAAAAGGCAAAGCACAGGCAGTTATTAATGAGAAAGGGTGAAGTTATGGCAGAAAAGACGGGATGAGGTTCAGAAAAGAAGAACATTTAAAAAAATACAAAAGTCTGTTGGTCAAAGAATCTACAGAAAATAACAGAAGAAATATAATTATTATTAAAAGACATAAAGTCATACAGTACTATGTTTGTATCACGTTTTATATTACAAACACCAACTGTTATTATTAGGGTAGCACCGATGTGAAAATTTGGGCTGATATCGATATCTAATATTAATATATTAATTTTGCTGTTACAGCCAATAACTGAGATTTACCAATAAAATATATATTTCCCTACTTCTTTAACACCATGAAAAAACGACCACACCGCTGACATTGCTTCTCAGCTTCAGTTAAACACCCATAATCCCACGCTGCATCACAAACACTATCACATGACCAAGCAAAGGCAACAAGATGGAGATAAACACGTTAACGTTGACCCAGTTTTACAATATAATTTTCATGTTTTTATAACATACTATCAAGTTGTTACAATGTACTTTCACATTCAAAATATATTACATTGTAGTAATGTGATATATTGTATAAACATGAAAATTATACTTTTAGAACAACAAAACTTTGATGTAACAACATTACACCTTTTATTGTTAGAACAAAATATATGTTTACCTTCTTACATTATGATGTTGATGATGGTGCAGATAAGTGGTTGAGAAAATGTCTGGTCACAGGAAGTGATGAGTTTATATATATATATATATATATACACATATCAATCATACTCTTCAAACTTGCACAGTACATTGTATCTACAAGCATAGAAATATATTGTTAGAGCATTAACGTTTTCATGTTATGACATGATATAGCTCTCCGTCTGCCTGGGTGGTGGCGGCTCTGGGCTTCCGTACTTCTTGTGCCTCTTCTTCCCTCCAGAGCTGCCGTGCGTTCAGGTGAGCTGATCTCCAGCCACTCCCTTCCGTTCGGGTCGGACCATCCATGCTTGCGACTCATCCACACCCTTTCCCTCAGCGGAGGGAGAACATTCCTCCTCCACCCAATAACAGGCTCTCTCTCACCTCCTGCAAACCTGCATCAGCACAGAACCGCTCCATTCTGCCAACTTCAGTCCCTCTCCACCTTCAGCCCTCCTGGGAACCCGTCCACCCGATCCAAGAAGAAACACAAGATTCCTTGTTATTCAATAAATCTGTTACTATCCTCCTACATGAACTTAGCAACATCTACAGCTAGTTTAGAAGATGCTTTATGTCCAGTAAAACACAGGAAACAGAAAAAACTAATTAAAAACAAAAAGATTTTTCCATTTTGTTTTCATTTCACCATTTGAATTTGGTCATTTTCAGATTGCCTGTGACTGCTGCAACAGGTGGTACCACCAAGGCTGTGTCATGACCTGCCAACACACGAAGAATATCGTTGCGCATTGTGCCAACAGTTTTTGGATTTGTTATGTTCTGTTTTATGTACAAAGTGCAGTACTTTGGTTTTAGATTTTATGTATATAATTGTTTTTTTGACCATACATTATGTATATAGTTTAGTTTGGAAAATGTTCTATTTTATCAATAACAAAGTGCTCATATTTAACCTTTATGAAGGTTGCAGTGTAAAGTTTTTTTCTTTTAGTATCCATTCAATTGTGATAACTGTGACAAATTATATTGAAAAATATTAAGCTGGTTAAATTCTTGAAATAAGAAATAGAAAGATTCATTTATAGCAATTAATTCACTTACACAGGATGGTTTCGTGCAAGCTGAAACAGGTATGAGTGATTTAACAATTCTCTACATAATCACACGTCTGAGCAACTGGTTTGAGTTTCAGAGTTTTTTAAGAGGGATCCAAATAAAACCAGAGAATTTTTTTTTATTAATATGTCACAATATAATTGACACACAGGTGTTTAACAATAAAAAGCCTGCAGATCAATGAATCATTTAACAGATTGCTTAAAAAAGCATGAGTTTCTCCCCTTCCATAGCATACAGGGTCCATTCAGTGTCATGATGGGTTCTGAACCAGGAGACTCCAGAGCAGCACACCCGCGACAGGAAAGGTTTAAATAAGTTTACTGAAATTGTGTTTTTGGGCAGTTTCAGGATTCCGTAGCCAGCGGGATTCAGGGATCGGCTCACTAGGAGAAAGAGAGCGGTTACCATCAGCCAGGTGGTTCTTAATGTTAAAGGCAAGAGTTTCAGGCTTACTTGTTAGGGACCGTCTTGGTTCTGGGGAGACGTGAACAAGACCCGGAGACTGAGGCTGACAGGCAAGCGTGCTGTGCCAGTGGGTTCCTCCAGGTGGACAAGCAAGGCAGGTGAAGCGAGGAACGATCTCTACGTCTGTTCTTGTGGATCCAGAGCGGTCCTTGGACTGAGGTAAAGTCACTGAAGTATTTACCATTCGGCAGGAGGCTGAACCACAGCGGGTTCTCCATGAAGTGGCTTTTCTGACAACCTTCAAGGTAAAACCAGAACCACGGAGGATTGATCCAGAGCAGGGTCTTGTTTTCAGCAACCTTCAGGGAGGAACAGAGCTGGGGTCAGCAAAGGCAAACACAGAGTAGGGTTTGTTGGTCAGATTACCACTCAGCAGACTCCTCCAAGGTCTCAGCTGCTTAAGAAGCTCCTCAGTGATGTGGTGCAGCTACCTGTCACATCCTGGTGGAGGAAAGGAGAAACAACCCTCACACAGCAAGACAAACCCACAGTGTATTTCATGTATTATGAGTTTTAGACTCTCATTTCTTCATTGTGAGATCAATAAAGTCAATCTTATCTTATCGATAACCAAATTGTGCACCTTACAGTCAGCATCGTATGTATTCTCATAGGACTGAGTCATTTTTGCACCCATGTCCGCGTTTAACCGCTAGTTTAAAACGTTTGGATGTAAAAATGCTTTGAGCCGTAATTTCAAACCACGCAGCAGAAAACATCTTCCTGAGACACTGCGAGTAACAAACCCGTCATTTTTTTAATTAACCCGCCAAGCAACATAACCTCCTCATGGCGTTCATAGTGAAGAAACTTGTTAATATTACAAATATTTTTTTAGAAGTTTCCACGTCGGTCATATTTCCGTCCATTTTCTCAACGATATGCGGGTGTTTAGAGCGATGCGCGTCCCCGCGACAGGGGCGCAGTTTCCGGCATTACACCTGCCGGGGTCTGGTCTGGTCGGGCTGGATCGTATGAGCTCGATCTATACTCAACCCAGCTGCAGTAATACCAGTCCACACATGCAACATTTTTCTCATGCATAAAATCATAAAACAGTTTAACCTGAGGACAGCTCGTCTCAAACAGGGACTGAAATCGGACATTGTTGTTCAAACAGACCAGTAATATTTGAAATGCGTTTTACGCGTTTTAAATGAACAATATATAAATGGAACGCGAGCATTATTTTTAAGCATTTTTTCCTCATAATAATAATCATAAAGAAGGCTATAACGACTCTAGATACTTATGCATGGTCGAGAAAGTATGCAATGTTGCATCCAACAGATCCACCCAAGATGGCGGAACGAGAGTGCGGCGGAGACTTCAGTGACGTCAATGAAACGGGTACATTCTTTTTCCTTTGATGAGTCTATGACGTCACGTTTCTACACATTTCTTCACAGACCTCATTTCACAGAATAGCTTCACAGAATTTGGATGGCTGACATGAGCAAGATGCAGAAGCAAACCAAACCTGGGATACCCCTTAGCAAGAAATATGCTAAAATGCTCAGACATTCACCTGAGTTAAACACACCAGAATATTTCCGCAAGAAATTTCTCAGTGACCTTCTGTGGCAGGTGATTGAGAAGGTCGCAGATGACTCAACTCGGCAAGATGTCAGAGGGATGTTTGAGAACGTCCACGGTCGGCTGTTAGATCTAATTTTAGAAAATACTGGGGAATTAGATCTGGACAACCTCTCAGAAATGGCAGAAGAACTTGGTGAAACAATTTTTCAAAGCATCTGCTTTGACATATTTTTGATAAATACTTTCCCATTTAGCACAGAGTTGTTTTTGTTTTTAATTCTTTCCAGCCCACAATCGTATCCGAGAATTGTGTCAAAATTCAAGCGTCACCTGGAGAATCCCCTCCTAAAACCTACCAAGGAGGAAAAAAATTTAGGACAGAAGATCAAAGATGCTTTCATAGGCATGGGTTCAAAGAAACAGTGCCCGAGTGAAACTTCTTCCAAGCCCTTTGATCCTAATGTGAGAAGATCAGTGGAGGACGGCCCAGGTGTGGAAGGCAGACGGGGAACGCAGGAAGAACGCTATACAATAATAAAAACTATTCTTTGGAATATGATTTACAAATCTATAGCTAGAGCTACAGCATATTATACCATGGATGATGCTTTACCGGTGTATAACAGGCTTTTTTATGTGATCTGGGATGAAATCAAGGACGAAGATTTCATCATCTTCCCAGAGATGGAGAAAAGATTGCATTCATATATTCTCCAACTTCTATGTGGAAATAATATTCTGGTAATAAACCGTATGTTCTATCTCATGAGAATAGATCACCCAATAATTGATAACAAAATTGTCACTTGTTTTAAAACAGCCCTTTTAAATCCTGGAAAAGTTCCTTTGGCCAAAAAGTCTGTTTGGAGACGCATCCGAGAAGCTTTGAGTTCTGTTGTGTTCTTTCACAATAAAGTTAATTGTCAGCCTTAAATCCCAATACGTTATAATGGAAAATTCTTTATCAGTGCTCTAAAGTGTTCTAAAGTGCTATGACTTTTAGTTTACCATAACAACGTTCAGAGCCTAAACCAACCGACTCTGAAGGTCAACAGGACAGATTCAAGACAGATATTCAAGAGAGATTCAAGGAACTTCAATATTATTTTTTTAAGACTCTTATAGATCCTAGACACCTGCAACCGAGATGTTTTTTTTTCTCTCGTTCTCTTTGTATTACTGTTCTTCTGTTCAATATATATTCACCTGCATGTTCTTTCCATGGATAAGGTGAGGGACCTTTAGTAGGCTTTAATATTCTGGAAAATGTCTGATCTATATGTATATGTCCACAGAAAATGAGAATAAAAAATAAAAGTGGAAAAAAAACTTAAATGGATGCTCATACAGTATTTGATAAACAAGGTTCTAAACATAACTGAAAGCATTAACTGTAAAAGTGATTTCTAAGATTAATGACCAGTTTACTATGGTGGTGACTGTAGAGTGAACACTGGTTAAATCAGGCCAGATGACGCTTTACGGTTTCTTTAAAAGCATATTCAGGTACCAGGTGTTTGTGCTTCTACAAAACAGAATACCCAAATATAACACAAATTATTATTCATTGTAATCACAACTTCTCATATCAGTCGATTGGATAGAAAATTAATCACAACAAGCTGTATTGTAAGCCTAACTACCCTGAATTATATTTGGTAACAAATTAAAATATACAGTTTTATCATTACTTCAGTCCTGTGTTTCAATCACTTCAAGATCAAGTTAGAAAAAGGCAACTAAATATAATAAAAATCACCAACTCAAGGTAAAAACTTCATTAGCCATATCTTCTATTAACTAAAAGGAGCTAACAGAAAATTTCCAGAACAGCAAATCTAATTAACAAATTATTCTTATAGAATAGTTTACACAACTTATCAGTCTTATGGACACACACTCTCAAAAGATCCTACGTAAACTTAATCTAAATTCAACTTCTGATTATTGAAATGGTAAAAAAAATATAGGTAGATTGACAGCTAGATGCCCTGCGATGGACTGGCGTCCTGTCCAGGGTGGACCCCGACCATAGACTGCTGGAGGTTGGCACCAGCCTCCCCGCGACCCACTATGGAAGAAGTGGTAGGTAAGACAGACAGACAGACAGACAAACAGTCAGACAGACAGACAGACAGACAGACAGACAGACAGACAGACAGACAGACATCATGATGTTTATGAGCCATTGTCTTAAATTAGATGCTTCACGATAATATGAGTTAACCACAGACTTGCATTTTTAAATTAGTGAAATTGGAAAGGATTATGTGTCTGTAACAATAAGATGAGGACTATTCCACTCACAGAAGTCCAAATCAGTATTGATTATTCTGTCTCTGTCACATTATCATTTCAGGTGTGGTGTGACCTGTGGGGTCGGTGGGCACATTTTCACTGTGCCATATGAGGACGGTCACACAGCTTGTTTATGCACAAAGTATTTGCAGGGATAACCTGTATTTGTAGTTGTTTATTTTAAAGTATTTGCAAAAAAAAGCTTGTCTGATACAGATAAGATAAGATAAGATAAGATAAGATAAGATAGACTTTATTATGGAGCCCGCAAGAGGACTTTGGTGGGGGGGGTTTACTCTCTTTGTTTTACTTCGGAAAAGTTGGTTATCACCTTGAGAAAGCTGTGCATTTTGGAACAGAAACACACCTGACAAACTGCTCACAAAACAAACAGCTCTGATATGGCATTGGTATGTTTTTTTGTCATATGCAGGTTAACACACAGTCAACAATGCAATGAAATCCTTGGGATATGAAGAACCGTTCAACTCACTATAAAAACAAAAGCACTAATGGCGTGCAATAAAAAAGTACACACCGTGCAGCAGCAACAAGCTAATAAAGTGTCACAGATGTGGTTTAGTGCAGCATTATTGTCCAGAGTTCAGTAGCCTGACAGCTTGTGGATAATAACTGTTCTTAAGTCTGGTTGAATATCCTTTTATTTAAGGTCGATTTCAAAATAAAACTCAAATCTCAAAAACGGGCATAGTGTTTGTTCCATTTTTGCAGTTATCTGGTTTGCAAACTATCCCACAAAGTATTATTTAACATCAACATAAAACCGGTATGGTTTTTGGAGTGTAAACATGTTAGCCATCTAGACTACTACTGTAGGAAAATCTGTGGTAAACTAAATGGATCAAAAAATCATCTGTATACTCACAAGTTGTTCTAATCTGTAAATACGGCAAGCCAACTGTGCCACAAAACGCCACTTTTACCCTGCATCTGGTTAAAATGTGATGCAAAAATCACTGCCAAACTGGTCATGTTGAAGGATGTTGCAGGCAGCAGATCTCTCTCCACGGTGTCTCCAGACTCTGTCACGTCTGTCACATGTGCTCAGTGGGAACCTGCTTTCATCTGTGAAGAGCACAGGGCACCGGTGGCGTATTTGCCAATCCTGGTGTTCTCTGGCAAATGCCAAGCGTCCTGCACGGTGTTGGGCTGTGAGGACAACCCCCATTTGTGGACGTCGGGCCCTCATACCATCCTCATGGAGTCGGTTTCTAACCGTTTGTGCAGACACATGCACATTTGTGGCCTGCTGGAGGTCATTTTGCAGGTCTCTGGCAGTGCTCCTCCTGTTCCTCCTTGCACAGGTAGCGGTCCTGCTGCTGGGTTGTTGCCCTCCTACGGCCTCCTCCACGTCTCCTGGTGTACTGGCCTGTCTCCTGGTAGCGCCTCCAGGCTCTGGACACTACGCTGACAGACACAGCAAACCTTCTTGCCACAGCTGGCATTGATGTGCCATCCTGGATGAGCTACACTACCTGAGCCACTTGTGTGGGTTGTAGAGTCCGTCTCATGCTACCACGAGTGTGAAAGCACCACCAACATTCAAAAGTGAACAACAAGATGTGAAATTGATTGTCAATCAGTGTTGCTTCCTAAGTGGACAGTTTGATTTCACAGACATTTGATTTACTTGGAGTTAAATTGTGTTGTTTAAGAGTTCCCTTTATTTTTTTGAGCAGTGTACATCTTGTATGCTGTGTTTGCTGTTATTTTCCTTTTAACAATTATTAGAAAGATTCTTAATTTATGAGTTGGCATGGATTAAGGACTGAATATAATCCTTAAAATGGTAAAATGAAAAATTCATCACTTATACTGCCTGCATTTCTTTCTTATTCTTCTTTATAGTAAATGTCAAAGATATCTATAGGGTAGTTTTTTAGTGTCAGCTGTCAGTTTTAGACAATCATTTCTCATGCATGTAACAAAACAATGAAATTACATTTTAGTCTATCAATCTCCTTTTATAGAACATTTCTGTAAGCTGTGATGATTTAATTAAGTGAAACAAAACTGAATATAATACAACTGAATCACCAAAACGCTTATAGAAATTTTCTATCTGATTATTTTGTTTTTTACATCAGTTATATCAGAAATTCAAAACGATTCCTGCCTTATTTGAATACCATGGCGTTTCTTAGGAGGGACTAAAACAAATAGACCCTTATATAATTTTTATACTCAAAGAATAAGAAAGCTGTGGGTTATTATTTTAAATT